>NW_017804353.1:5004759-5091769 GCF_001625305.1 Branchiostoma belcheri
AGCGTGAAACAACACGGAAACCTCGCCAAATTGATGCATTTGACGGTCAACTTTGACGCCCCAAATCTCATCTTCAGACCTTTTTTGATATGATCAACTGTCCACTGTGTGATGGTCTGACTTGTTGGGAATACGGGGATACATTTCATGGCCTGTTTTGGTGCACCGTGACTGAACTATGTCATTTTATATATACCATTCAAATGCATCATTTCGGCGCGTAACAAACTCTCAGGCCGCCGCCATCTTTGTCACCTTTGACCTTATTGAGGGACAATTCTTTGTAAAAGGGGAGGGGTGTAAGTTTTCCACACAGTAAAAGTTGCAGTGTAAAACACAGCAAAAGTTGCAGTGTAAAACAGCAAAAGTTGCAGTGTAAAACACAGCAAAAGTTGCAGTGTAAAACACAGCAAAAGTTGCAGTGTAAAACACAGCAAAAGTTGCAGTGTAAAACACCAAAAGTTGCAGTGTTAAACACCAAAAGTTGCAGTGTAAAACACCAAAAGTTGCGGTGTAAAACACCAAAAGTTGCGGTATAAAATTTTGTACTTGTCGGCCACGGTACGACTGTTACCACTGATTGACACAAGTTGATGTTACCCATGTCTCTTCAAATTAAAAATTGCAACCGTGAGTTAATATGTCTGGACAGAAGCAGTTTCTGTATCTAGGCAGTCACAGATGCGTTGGCTAATATTTGAAGTAAACCACTGTGACCATAGCATGTTTAAAACAAGAGATACAAAAACAGGAAATTCCGCAGCTGTACCATGGCAAGCTGCTAGGAAGCCTTTGATCGAACTTATCCTTTGTTTCATCGACACTCAAGTTACCCACATGCCGAATATCATACCAATCCAACTATAGCTTCTCGAGTTATGTTGTTAAACCACAGACAGACTTAACAACTAAAACACAGAACCACAAACGCTACAAAAAAACACAACGTTAAGTAATAATTTACAGCACACAAAAGTGACAGAAAGACTAGGCTTGCTTCCTCGTCGCGCTTCAAGGACATTTCTGGAGGTCAGAGGTCAATCGTTAAACCTGTCAGACAAGTTTCGCCATTGTTTGTAAAAGATACCCCGTAGGTACACAGTTATAAGTGTTGCTGCTTTCGTCATACGGCAGGGGGGTGCAATGTTGTGGTATGTTCTTTATCGCACACACACTGATCAGAAAACTTCACTCCCTGCTTGCTCAGAGTACTCTACAAGTATCACAAGCAGGAGTAAAAGTGGGCCAATGATACCACCGGTTCTGTAATTACAAAATTATAATTAATACTTCACATCGAAGTATTATTTACTCGGATGCCGACGCCGATCCAGAGAGCCCAGCCATGCTGACCAGACTCCGGTTCCTGGCGCGGGTCCTCCTGCTGTTCCTGGTCCTGCTGACCGCCTTCGCCTGGTTACTGCACCCCGTCAGAGTTCTCCCGGATCTGAAGAGCCGACAACAGGTAATAATTGTCTTGACCCCGCTCATAAAGAGATGCTTCTCTAACCTGAAGGCCTTGTAGATTTGCTAAAGGATTCTATTAAATCAGAGAAAGGCGTGAACAGGAAAACTTGCTTCTTCCCACATTATTACTTGATTAAAAAGTGTGAAGAAGCCGAACCTGACATTTACAATGGTGTAGTAATATGGATACTTTATGTATGGTTATGTTTTGTACTCGTGTCTCGCCACCTGTACGTAATTAGTCAATTACTACATAAAGTTACAATAACTAAGGATTTTTCGTATCCACACACACACACACACACACACACACACACACACACACACACACACACGTACGTACATTCGTTGAAATACCTTATTCATTTTTACAAGTGTTCAATGGGTCTCTTTAAAGCGTACACATACAAGATACATTGTACAATCTCCAAACCCAATGACCCGTTTTTAAGGCCATCTTTAGCCCTACTTACAGCCCTTGCATCAAATTTACGATCTATAGGTGTTGTCTGACTACCTAAACCATGTATTCACGATTGTCGTTTGTAGATTGGGATGTCTCTAATCAAAGGCGCGAGCCTCCCTGCTCCAAGTGAGGTCTACAGTGTCGTGCTGTGGACCAGTCACAGACGAGGCGAGGTCGGTGTGTTCCGGATACCGGTCCTCACCTACACGCCCCGCGGGAACCTGGTCGCCATGGTGGAGGGGAGAAAAAACTCAGAGAAGGACGACGTCCCTAAAGTGATTGCTGTTAAGAGATCAACTAATGCCGGTAATTTATTTGAATTCCACGTGCAAACATCATTAAGCAAAGGAAAACTCAACGAAAGTCCCACGAACTGATACCATGTCCAGAGAATTCAAAACTAGATGTTCTACTTCATTATCAAGAAAAGTCACCAGAGTGTCCAAACTCTATAGCTTGTTGAGGCTAGGTATCGTGCTCAACCAAATCCCAACACACATACATACAAACGCTACCAGAAACATAACCTTATAGGCGAAGGTATCTATCTATGTATCAACTGTCTTGACGTGAAATGATTTGAATGAAGTCACTATAAGTCCATTTGTTTCCGCCAGGTGAAACGTGGTCCCCCTCACAGTGGATAGTGGACGACGGAAACACGACTCGTCGGTACTGCTCAAACATAGGAACAATTTTTGTCGACAACGTAACAGAAACTATATTCCTGATGTACATGTACTGTGGCTTCTGCCCTGTGAGATCACTGATGTTGATAAACAGTACGGATGACGGCATCACGTGGGGCCGGCCGAGAAATATCACCGATCAAGTAGGAAAAAATTATGTTGCGCATCCAAGTCCAGGGTATGGCATTCAGGTAAGATCCTTTGTCCAAGCCATTATAGACTAGATAGAACCAATACATTTTGTGTTAAAAATTGATAAAGTGAAAGCTTAATGTTTTATCTTAAATGTGGATCCTTTTTCAGAAAAAGCATAATCCAGCCAAAGGAAGGCTGATTGTGTGCGGACACGGCTTCCATGACGGTCTAGGCTTGGTACTGCTGCTGAGTGATGACCACGGCGTGACGTGGAGACGGGGAGCCTTCGTACCGAGTGTGCCGTTCCGCCGATCCAGGAGGGGGGACTTCGATCCAGACGAGTGCCAGGTATGGGACGAAGAGGGAAGGAAGATTGATAGGAAAATATAGTAGCGTCTCTACGCAGTCATTTCTAATAGCTTTTATTTGCATAATTATGTCAGAAGGCTAATGCATGTAGCCTGGGCTCCATCCGATTTGTAACGGATGGTACCGGCATGTACAGTGTTAAAGAACGTAAAGTAACACAGTAGAAAACATACAACTACTGCCTGATCAACTATAAGACACTACGTTTGCTATTATGGGCTTTGGCTTTAATACTAGTTTGTTACAGTTTGGTCTGTGTACTGTAAGACTTCTCATGTTGCTTAATCCCAACTGGAAGAAAAACTATGACCAACAAGTACCATTACTTCAATCTCAATTCTTGTTGTATGCGATAATCATTGCGTTAAACAACTCTGTGCGGAGTATCTGGGTTTTAACCGTGTTTATTCTCACGATTCAGCCCATTGAACTGCCTGACGGAAGTCTCCGCATCGTGGTGCGAAACGAACACGTCTACAAATGCAACTGTAAGATGATCATGAAGAGTTTTGACGGGGGAGAAACCCTGCCGAAGAAGCACATGTTCCTGGACACACACCTCATCGAGCCCAAAATAACGTCAGGAGTGTGGTACAGCAACGGCGTTCTGTTCTACACAGGACCTAACAATACAAATAATCGTGAGTATATACGTACTTCAAGGATTCCGATCTATATTCTTCTATGTGTTACAATGTTTTCTGGGATTCCTTAGTAAATGTTTGAGTCATACAGCATTGCTTTTGTATTTACATAGTCTAATATGACATGATTTTGCACTATTATAAACCATGTGCATTCATCTCATCTCATCTCTTAGGGCCTTATATTAGTCCTTACGTTGGTCTTTACTTGCCCGAGTTAACATAACACAACTAATAGAGATAACATTACCGTTCTATGTGTTACAGTGTTTCCTGAAATTAGTTAGTATATATTTGAGTCAAACAGCATTGCTTTTGTATATGTATATAGTCTAATATGATCTGGTTTTGTCACAAGACTGTACTATTACATTTGCACTCATTGAGTTAACATAGCATGACCAACAGAGACTCTTTTAACGTGTTTTACAGGCACGGATCTGCAGCTTCGATGGAGCTACAACAACGGTCGTTCCTGGTCCAAAGTGATGAGGATTTGGGAACACAAGGCGAGCTACTCCACCCTGACAATGCTTCCTAACGACGAGGAACATCTCTACATCATGTACGAAAGGGGAACCAAGGACTTCTTTGACGAAATTGCGCTCGTAAAAATGAAAATAAACATGATCTACAGATAATCCTAAAGTTTGAGGAGACCGTCTGGATTTTCTCAGTCTCGTTCCCAGTGTATCTGCATCTTAACCTGGGGACGTTTCAAACGAACTGTTAGTAGTGGCCAAAGTTGGAACAACGTGTTCACTTTTCTCTCAACACTTTAAAGGAAAGGGAAATAATAGAAATAAAGTGACATGTATAGCAATTACCAGTTGTTCCATTATTTGCACAACCACCGGAATCACTAGTACCATACACTGATCATGTTCTTAGTTCAGGTATAACCAAAGATTAAACATGAATAGACAGGATGACCACAAGCTAGATAACTCCGAACAAACGCCACTTCTGTAGGTCCCATACTTCGACATTCTGATATATCTATTTCTACCTAGGGAATGACAGTTATGACGCTATGTGACAATTCTTAGAAAGAACAAGGCCATCACGTATTACATGTGATTCAATATCTAACCATCTTGATATCGGGTGCACTAGTGCCAGCTATCTATTACTTTACCAAGAGATATTAATTGCATTTTTAAATAATTATGGTGCCATTTTAGTCCTTCTCAAAGTTAACTAACGTTACTTCCTGATCCATGATGGTATATATGGGTTGCTATGCAACTTAAAACAAACGCCAGCACACAATGTATACGGATGGGAGGGGACTCAAATCATGTAGGACAGACAGCGTCAATTATGGTAAATCCCCAAAGGGGGAACAAGAACCGACCCACTAATAGGTCACACTGACCTGCATAACAGGTTCGCCAGCAATGTTTTCAGTCCCGACTTATCCACCGGAGTGTTAACAGGGTCTCTGGCCAGGTGGTTAGTCCTTGACTGACAATGTTGTGTTGTGGACAGTGAGACCTGAAGATACTCCCCGAAGTTTACATGGCATAAACCCAACCTGAGGTAAACTATGGTGTCACGACTGGTGTTTGTTCTTCGATCCCTATCTTCGGTTTGATCGGTGATAAGGTTGTTCCTTTGTCTTGAGAGGTCAGAGGTAAAAAAAACAAAACAATTTCCAAAGACCGCCATAACGTTGTACATCGTATGGTGAGGTAACACTGTTTTATTGTAAGTTTAAAAGGGACTAACGCCAGTAGGAAGAGTGCATGATTTACATATTTCTACAGGAACATTTGTACACGAACTCAAAACAGAAGCCTACATTGTAGCTTGTGATTGCTATCAGAATGATGTAGAACTTTTATCGTTTGTTACTGCACAGCAGTACTACAGTCCTCCATGCTCAGCCTCATCTGCAGAAGACTCAGGAGATTCGGTCTCCTTCTCTTCCTTGCTGCCGCAGCTTTAGTATGGTCACAATACCCCAACAAGATCCACAGCATAGAATTATACATAACCAAGGAGGGCCATGATATAACAGAGAGGCCACAGACAGTACGTTTACGCACCCAACAACCCAAGACACCGGCAGAAGAAACGTACACAGACTTCGGCTTGTCAAAGGTAAAGAACGTCTTATATGTGTGTGTTGGTGGTCTAAATTTACTATTTCGGCAAGTAATGTGTGATATGACATAATGCTAACTTATGCTTCTGTATTCAAACCATGTGGCTAATGATATAACATATATAGATACGTGGCATACTCATCCTAAAATGTGTACCAGATACGGACACTACAACTGTGAAATAATTTTAACAGTACTTTCGTATATTTCGTACCTATTAGGTCCAAGACGTTGTTCTATGGAGAAGCTACAGAACAGGCGAAATCCCGGTTTTCAGAGTGCCAGTCCTCACGTACACACCCAGAGGGAACATTCTGGCCGTAGTAGAGGGGAGAAGAAGATCAAAGTTGGACCATGTTCCCAAAGTCGTCGCCTTCAGGAGATCGACGGATGGAGGTGCACAGTAACTTGTCACATAGTTTTAAAAGTCTTTACAAAGCTTAAACGCCCTGTATTGTCAGTAGGGCAGGCACTACGTAACAGCCATCGAATAAGTGGATACGTGACAGTGTGTCGTTCACGACCAAACCAATAAGCTAGAAAGGTAACATTTGCAAAATAAATGCATCATAATGTTTGCCTGCACATGAGAATGGTCTAGCTCAGTAAACTACTGTGCTGTTTATTCTTACTCAAACACATTCATTTATATGGTGACCAGCCCCTCCGTGTTCTGCCACTTGCTACATAATGTAATCCAACACCACTGGGGTTCTGCTACAGCATCGGTTACCATGTTGACAGCCATCTGATCCAGGTCATTGACCTAATTTGTTTGGAGAAGAAGGAGGAACGCAAATTTACACATTAAGTGTGTCATGTGTGGTATTAAACTGTGAACCAAACTTCATATATCTTTTTCCTCCTAAGGAACAACGTGGTCTCCGTCAAAGTGGATAGTTGACGATGGAAATGTTGCCCGTCATAATTGCTCCTACCTGGGAAGTATTTTCGTAGACGACACAACTGCTACCATCTTCCTGATGTACGTGTTTTGTGAGTTCTGCCCTACGAGATCACTGATGTTGATAAACAGTACGGATGACGGCATCACGTGGGGCCGACCGAGAAATATCACCGACCACGTAGGGAAAGACTACGCCACACATCCAAGTCCTGGGTACGGTATTCAGGTAAGGGTAGTAACCACTTAAGTGATATATGCTCAACATGCAGTTAATCACATGTGTACAGTGTACATAACGGCTTTCGTGCCTACTTGAGCACACTTACTGAATCACCAGGAATTATCACACTATACACAATGCATTTTCATGTTTAACCTCGAGGCATCTATATTAGAGATGTCCTTTAACATTGGAATAATATGAAGATGTGTGGGGAGAACCAGAATCATTATGGATATACGCTCTTTATGAGTGTCCATTTTAGTAAAATTCTTTCTCACTCTTTCAAACTATTTTCGTCTTTTCTATATTAGCATATTTCCACCAGAATAGGCCACAAATGAGTCAGTGTTCCCCAAATCGTTTAGGCAAATCATTCTATAGCAGTTTTTCCCCACAGAAAAAGCACAACCCCTCAAAAGGACGGCTGATAGTGTGCGGACACGGTTTCCACGATGGTAAAGGCTTGGTGCTGCTGCTGAGTGATGACCACGGCGTGACGTGGAGACGGGGAGCCTTCGTACCGAGTGTGCCGTTCCAAGACAACACAGACGGAAACTTCAATCCGGACGAATGCCAGGTATGTACATCGCTACATAGCGCACGGCTGTGTGGAATGTTAACCCCGCAAGTGCCGCGTTATTATGCTGAAATGCGTGTAAATAGAATTTGCATCTGTGTTGAAAGCCCGATGGTTTGTGTCCGAACAAGGAGGTTTAATTTTTTTTTTTAATTTCTCACCTCCTTGGTCAGAATCGCCGCGATAAGAGGCATCAGACACCTTATATATAGGCCCCTCATTGTGAGTTCACAGTTAATGATGGTGCACAATGTACACAATGGCTTTCGTATCCAAGGAACCGCGGCTACTATATTGAACACACTGCAACTTGACTCATGGTCAAAACTACATTGTTTGTTTGTTTGTTTGTTTGTTTGTTTGCGCCTTTATTTATTGATGAAAATACACAATTCGGCCAACAGGCCGCTTTTCATTGTGGTCATCATGCAGGGGAGAGGTTCAAGGGTCAACAAATTCCTACAAAACACATAATGTATACATCAGACTTGGATACATGATTCAGAGTCTTAATAAATCTAAACAAATATTCATCATAACATGGTACAACTTATATACATACATAATTAAGTAAATACATAGACGTCAAAGCAGGTAAGTAGTTCTTATCCGTTCGTTTTTCATTCCTGGTTTATACCTCTTTAAGAGTCTCTTAAAGGAAGCGAGGGTTGGGGCCGTGCGTATGTCCACTGGAAGACTGTTCCAGGCAGTGGGTCCGCGGTAGGCTAGGGATCTTCTAAAGCTCTCTAGATGAGGTTTAGGAACAACTAGTTTATTGCTTGTGCTTTGTCTAGTTGACCTTGTGCTTTCGCGCTACAGTCCGCGTAGGGAATTGTGGGGAAGTTGTGAATGTCAACCAAATGTAAAACGCACATTAACTACGTGTACGCGCCCCGCAAAATGCAATTGTACTGTTCCGTACTAAAACTTTAGTAGCATTCTATGAATACCAATTCTCGTTGACTTCCTATTATACAAACATAAAATCAGACGAGACTAGGGTAAAAAGTATTGTGTGGCTTACCGAGATGTTAAAAAGGTTGACCTTGAAAGCCTTTGAAGGAGGTTGAATACTTTTCTCTGTAACCAGTGTTGTGTTGTTCGCCACTGATGTCTTGGGGCACCACCGCCATTTTGAATTTGACGCGTAACTTGGAACGCCGATTTTGATTGGTTGCTTGATTAGCCTTTCTCTCATTGGTCAGTCCCCATCCAATAGGAATTGATGACAAAAACTTCTACACGTATTCACTTCACATGGAACTGAATTAATGACTGGATGGCTGGGGGTGAAGTTTGCCAACTCCGATTGTTTTCTTTAGTTTAAATGAATGCATTTCCTTCACTTTTCCCCAGCCGGTGGAGCTACCAGACGGAAGTCTGTACTTGGTTGTCCGGAATCAGCACCAGTACAAGTGCCACTGTAAAATCATCATGCGTAGCCTGGACGGCGGTGAGACGTTACCGCGGGAACACATGTTCCTGGACCGGGCTCTGGTCGAACCCAGGATAACGTCCGGAGTGTGGTATCACCGCGGAGTTCTGTTCTACTCCGGACCAAACCGGCCGCTGGCACGTAGGTGCTCCTAATTTCCAAGCAGATCCTAGGGTAGCAAAAGACAGTTTCAAATTGGCCAGGCATGCAGTATTCCTTGGCCAATGGATACTGTCTTTTGCCACCCTAGGATCTGCTTGGAGATAAATACTATGGCTTAGCTTGTAACGAATGTCTATGCTGTTTGGTCTTTTGAAAACGTTAAGATGTTTGTTCATACCGTATCGTGTGGCTCAAAAGACATCTCAAGCTCTCGCATGCATATATGGGAGCTAGATCAGAACCATACGATTGCAAGGTTTCTGTTACAGTGAGGAAAATAGTTTACTTGTGTTATGATATTTGGAGTTAGCCGTAGGAGATAACGATCCTTAATAATATTTTATAACATGTTAGGTAGTTCTCTCTTGCTGTGACATGTTAACACAAACTTTGGAGTCTATTGCATTCTTGACAAACGTGAAGAACTGCGTATAACGTGTGTGCCGCGGCGGAATTGTAACGCTAAACAACACTGCCATACTGTTTCACTCTACAGGAGAAGACCTATACCTCCGTTGGAGCTACAACCATGGACACACGTGGACGAAAGGCCTGCAGATTTGGGGACATCTAGCTGGATATTCAGTTCTAACGATGGTCCCGGACGACGAGGAACACATCTACATGATCTACGAAAGAGGAACAGTGAAATACTTTGACGAAATCGCTATCGTTAAGTTGAGATTATCCATGATGACAAGAAATGATACCTCATCACAGGGAGATGTCAGCCCACAAAAACTGGTTTCACCAAGAACTTCAGATCCGGGACGGAGTTAGACATGAAAGTAGCTGTAGGATTTCCACTTAAAATTGGCTAAGAATGACGCGTGTTCGCCTGTGTCACTGGATTGGCTAACTTAGAGATGTGTGTACGAATAATAAATCGGGTAAACTGGAGGAAAAAATGAAATAAAGTGAAATAAAGTACGCATCAATGCACTTTTATTGGAATAACGTTGTCGGTGCGTGACATTGAAACTGAGTGGAGCCAATCACATACTGGTGGAACATTCATCGACACATAGTTTATATATACATGCATATGTGACTATATAAATAAATGGTTTATGGTCGTGATATACAATATATATCTATATTTCTTTAAGTATATACTTCTAACTAACATTTCCAAATGATACTTATTGACCATTTGTAATCTGTTATACAGTTTTACGTATTACACCCTGTACCATATCATTTGATTTTATATCATTGTCACTATGTGTTTATCTAAAATTCATCTGAAGTGCTAGTGAGACCTTACTGGTTGGCATAAGTTGGCTCGTTTTCTGGCTGCACGTCTTCATACAGATTGTCGGCGTTATCACGAGTCATGAAGGGCGTCTCCGCTATGTTCCTACCTGCACCCGCGTTAACGTACTGCGCCGGAGAACAGTTCTCGTACGCAGCACCTCCTCCCGGGTCCGCCATTTCGTACAACCCGTCCGCAGTCTCGCCCTGCTGGGCACGGGGGAGGGTCGCAGCTCGGTCACGTTGACGTAAGGCACTCTCTGTGCACGCCCTGGGACGTTAACGTTTTGGTACGTACGTTCAGCGCCGTCTGGTTGGTTCCTTTGATTCAGCTGACCGGTGTCGTTGTCAGGTCTGCCCTTCGTCTCGTCCAGGAGGCTGGTGTAGGTGTTGTTGTCAGGTCTCTCCTTGGTCTCTTCTAGGAGGTCCATGTATGTTTCGTCGTCAGGTGGTGGCAGTGGGTACCCCTTACTCCTCTTGTCGGTCTCCGGTAGCAAGTCTATGTACGTGTTGTCATCAGGAGTCGGCAGTGGATCTCTCTGGTTCCTCTTGTGGGTCGGTGCATCCCTCGGCTCCTCCAGGAGGTTGGCGTAGGTGTCGTTGTCAGGTATCGGTAGAGGGTCGTCCTGTTTCCTGGCCGGTCTTCTCCTCCTACCAGGCGTCACCGGCGGACCGGAGGTAGGTAGCGGAGGCGGGCCTCCCCGACTCCTGGTACCGGCCGAGTTCTCCCCCAGAAGATTCGGGAAGGTGCTTCCTTCTGGGTCCTCACGCTCGGTGGAAGTTGCTGCATCATCGTTGTTAAAGATGATTCCCCGTTTCTTAAGAATAATGAAGGCAGCACCCGCTGCCAGTAGGATGAGAGCGAGGACTCCTACCACACACCCGGCCACAAGGCCAGCCGAAGGTCCGCCGGAACTAGATTCCACTATCGGCGGTATCGGCGAAGAAGACGTGGCCTGTCCTAGCCCTGTATGACAGTCAAAAACGTAACGCCATGAACTAAATACTTTTCACTTCTCAGCTGCAAATCTTCTTCTTCTTCTCAACGTAAAGATAGCAAACAATTATGCTATTTCTGTAAAGTTTACTCCGGAGGATATGCAAGGAAATAATGACAACTTAGTTACTTGCCAAGTTTAGCATGGTTCGTTAAACCGTTACACCGATAAACGATAAAGAAAATACCTGAAGATGTTGTCAGACTTGGTGCCACCGAAGATGCCTCTGGACTTCCCTCGTAAATGAAGATGCCCCCTGTAGTAGTGACGTCAGTGGTCGGTGGCGTCGCCTCCATGTTTGAGATCTGTGAACAGATGTAAGCAGCATAAATGGCGTTATAAATGTGTCAAGCACGTGCAGTTACGTACATTTGTAGCATGGATGTATACTACTGTCTTTCCCTACTATTTTCCTCTAATAGTTACTGCAGTACTTTGATAAATAGTCTTATAATTTCCAAATCAAATGCATAATGTTTACCTGATCTAACCCAACATACTACTGCACTGTTTATTCTTACTCAAAGATACATTCATATGTATGGTGAGCAGGCTCACCAACTGTGTTCTGCTATACATTCATGTAACCCACAGGTTACAATGGTGACAGACTTCTGGTTATTTGTTTGTTTGGAGAAGAAGAAGAGGAAGAGGAAGAAAATGTTTTCCTTCTGGGAAGGTAGACATAATGAAGGCATTTTAGGGTTTGTGGAAAGTAGTTAATACTGTCATCAGGGCAATGAAGTATCCAGAATTTCCCCATCAACACCCTTCGGCTGAGAATTTTGGTTTGCAACTGATAATAGATATCTACAATCTCAAATACTCGCTCCCTTGGAACCTGGTACACTAGATAGTGTGGCACGTACGCTACAATAACAAGATGCATAATATATACATGTATGCTTTCATTTTCAAATGTTTAGGTCTTAGCCTTGTTTTAAAAACAGGCAGACATTTGCATCAGAAGTGAATAGACAACTTACAAATCATTTTCCATCATATTTAGACAGACAGAAAATTTCCATCTGTCAAAAGATTATGGAAAATGATTCGTCGTCGCAACTTGTGTTGTCTATCACCATGCAATTCATCCTAGCATCTGCTCAGAGTTACGAGTACACGTTGTAAGTCTACTTAAAAGTGTTTTTTTTTATTTACCAGTAGACCATAGTCATGACGGTAAATTTTTTTCAGGTGGTCCTGGACAGATTAATAAAATCTGGAAGACTGCCTTTAGAAGAGTAAGAAATTTCAAACCTGATCTTTGTATAGATAACGCTTTAAACAAAAGCTTATATTTGCATTACAACTTACTAAACCAGGACTTCCACCTCTCAGAGGATTATGGGTAACCATGCCTTATAATCATCAGTGTGACTTGCGTTGTCTATCCCAACCCAGCTCATTCTGCAGTTGCTCAGGCTGAAGAAAGCTGGTCCTATAAGGTACTAGTACGTGTTTTCATTTGCTTATCTTTTTTTATACTAATTTACTGTTGTTTTTACTATAGTTCCTGTTATTGATAACAAATTACAAAATATAAATTATTAGTATATATTAGGAGGCATTTTGTCGGTCTTGTAAGACCATGAAAATACTTCTTCTACACCAAGTACTCATTCCTTGTTTTACGCTTAGAGCGTCTGAGTTCTGATGCGAGTCTCTGTTTTTGCCCCCCCCCGTGTAAGCCCCTCTTAACTTCCTTTCTCCAAAGCGTTCTGTTTATTGCTAGTGACTCCAATGTGTTAACGTCTATGTCCATGTCTTTCATGTCCCGTTTGACTACATCCTTAAAACGCAGGTGAGGATGACCACGTGCTTTTGTTCCGTTGGCAAGTTCACTATATAGCAGGTCCTTTGGAATTCTCCCTTTGCAATTGCAATGATTAACTATATAACACAATGTGCTTCTCATAATACAGTGTGTGTGTGTGTTTTGCCAAAACATTGGAAGGTAAAAACCTTCTGCAAGATTGAATTTAAGGTTCATCATTCCTGTAGGACTAATGAAGAATGAATTAGCAGACTTTTGTTCACTGATTTCCATTGTAAGTGTATTTTCTGGCAGTCTTTTATGTATTCTGTTAAATTCATGATTACACCGGTGCCCTTACGGTGGTCGAAATCGGCACCACATGTATGTTAAAAAGTACTAAGCACAAACCCACAGGTGTCGTGGGGTGTTCAGGTGGGCAGACAATTTCTCAGGAAAGGGGTCCCACAGGGCCACACCCAAAATGGCATCAACACGGAATTAAAACTATCCAGCATGGCCCCCTTTTGCAATCGTAACCCCATAGAAGTATGAAGTATCATGAAAAATATATTTGGACACTGAAAATCAAAGAATGGACATCTTTGCCAAAATGAATTATTCTAAATATGTTTGGTTACACAACGTTATGCATGAGCTTACGATTTCTGGTAATAATTTCTGAATTATAGCTCCTTGGGTAACCAAACTGGTCCTTCTACATTTTTAAATGTACAGGCTTCAGATAAGGCTTAATTGGTGTAAAGGCCTTATATGGGCAGATTCCCATCTCTGACTAGACAATACAGAATAAAAAAGAAATAACTTTTATGAAATGGTTGTTACAAACTACTAGTACATGCACAGAACATATTTTTTTTTACACAGCCTATTGTCAGGAAGTTTTAACGCAAATTCTGTAAATTATCCATACTCCTACAGTCCTATCATGGAATGCATCTGGTTTATAGAATTTCCCCATAAATTATGCAAATTACATCCATATTTGCATAATTAGCACATAATTACATCATGCATCACGACGATCCGTCAACCGGTTCTTGAGTTATCCTCTTTTGAATATTTTCAAACAGATAGCCATGGAGTTCTGGAGCAAGCCGCTAGGGAGCCTAAACTCACGTCGCTTCTTCCCCAGCACAAGAGCTACCGACCATCCAAATTTCGTCACCCTAGCATGTCTAGATCATGAGAAATCAAAACCGAAAGTTCAGCTGCAGTACCATAACAAGCCGCTAGGGGGTCCAAAATGTAATCATTTTGAGGTCTCGTCAAGACCTACCCACCTACCAAGTATTAAAACAATCCATTTAAGCCTTCTCAAGATATACCGTGTTTACAGACAGACAGACAGACAGACACACACACACACACACACACACACACACATATATATATACACGAACGCCCCTGAAAACCCTGAATACCCTTCTTGGCGAAGGTATAAGAGAGTGCCCTAGAGCGAATTCTTGAAGTCTGAATAACAACGTCACATAGCCTACCCTTCGGTCAAAATGGACGAAAACAAACTTCAAGTACATAGTCCTAAAATTGATCCTATCTAAGAGGGAACAAGATTATATGCACCTCAGGGGGGAGGAACAAGAAGTTTAATTAACCTCACACTCTTAAGTTGATATTCCGTTCAGCGAAAAACAACCCACCGCTGTCTTTTGTAAGCCAACGATAATTACTGTATTTGACCCCTAGACAAAAAAGGGGTACAAGCTTTTATTCTCATGATCACAAACAAAAAACCGTATACTTAAGGTGAGACAAGCCACGAAGAATCAGGCAAGAAGCTCAACATACATCGTAAAGAAAAATAATTCTAACCGCCCTTCACTCATGCTCGTTTTGGATGATTTTCCTATTCGTATGATTTGCCGGGACAAAAGTTATGGTCAAGGTCATCTTCAGAAACTAGTAAAACAATGCGATACGCTTGACGTTACCTACTAGTATTATGTTGGAACAAAGATTTATCTCTGTAACGTTGCTATTTTGACTGCCAACACAGACGAACTTACAAGCTAAAATACGGCCAATATCGTATAAGGAAACGCTCGCAAAAGTTCTACTATCTACAGTCAAGTCAATCTTGAAGCGTGTCCCGTGAACAAAAAACATGCCATAAGCATATATATATATAGAGAGAGCGACTCCTGGCCATGGCCAGATACGTACCTTTCGAAGAATGAACCGTTGCTGACTTCAGTGAAGGATAAGAAGTGTTTCTGGTCACGGCTCCCTCTGAACTGTCATGGCGACGATGTGCAAACATCAAAATGCGTGCCTACTTCCTGTTCGACTGCTCTTGAAATCATTTGTGTGGATAGGTCATCGGTCAATACTTAAATGAGATCATAATTGGGGGGGGGGGGTTCTCAGAACTAACATGTAAGATAAAAACTTTAGCCTACGTGTTACACAATCTCAAGCTGCCAGAGGCTGATGTTGCCTTCTACCCAGTAGAAGAGCTGCTAGAACCGTGATACTGCTGAGCAAATCATAACTTAAAACTTTGTCCTGCTCGCATTTTTTACACAACATTTTCAAATGATTTGATTTCTTGATCAGGTCACAGACCTTTGGATTGTTTTTTGCCCTGCGGTGGCGTAGTTACTTCTGCATTCCTTTCGTTTCGCTGTTTTGTGATGCGCGGCACGATAAATACCCCCAAATCCTCCATATTCAGGTGCTATTTAGATGGTACTGTATCATGTGCAACCCATCGTGTGCAACCTGTATCATCGTGTTCAATCTGTATCATGTGCAACCCATATATATATATATATATATATATATATATATATATGTGTGTGTGTGTGTGTGTGTGTGTGTGTGTGTGTGTGTGTGTGTGTGTGTTTATATATGGGCTCCGCAGGACGAGGGTTATATTTTCACACTGATATCACGAATAGAAAAGTAAGATACGGGCAAATCTTAGTACAGTATCATGTATCCTTTGCGAGTGGCGCTTGGAATAGTAGAGTCCATGGCCACTTCTAGATATCTAGATAATAAGAGGTCTTCTATGCTAATCTCAAAGCAGATCCCTTTCGGTGGCAAGGCAGTATCCATTAGCCAGAGGAATTCCGCGAATCTAAATAGTACCGCTGAAATTTGTAGACTTACAGTACTTCTCTAGGATATAAGTAAAGGCCTGAGTAATTTTGTTTTTTAGATGACGGAGTTCGCCAAAAATTGCCTGGCCGTTCACAACGAGCTTCGCGCCAAGCACGGCGCCCCCGCCCTGAAACTGAGCGACAAGCTGACGGAGCACGCTCAGAAGTGGGCGGAGCACCTGGCCAGTCTCGGCCAGCTGCAGCACAGCCACGGGAGCGGGTACGGAGAGAACATCGCCGTAACGTACGGGCCGAATGGAGGCGCCGATAAGCCAGGTAAAGCCCCTGTTACACATAACCGAACATGGCCGCCCGGAAATATCTCCCCCCACAGCTGTGAACTCCTAGCCTGGTATCCAGCCTTGTTAGCTTTAGTCCGCTACCCAAGATCCGCTCCCCGCGGATCTTGGGTAGCGGACCCTGGGACTAAAGCTAACAAGGCTGGATACCAGTCTAGCGAACTCCCCCTAACCATTGATTAGGAGCAGGTCGGGAGCTGGTGTACGTACGGCCACCCTAATGCTGAAATTTCGATATGTTAAAACAATCGGGTTGACGGGAGGTTCAGCCATGGTTGGTTGGTGGTTGGTGGTTGGCCGGCGGAAATAGGTTGGGATGTGGTTGCCAGTGAAATTTGACTTGAGTTTAACTCAAATTCCATTCAATATATTCGTATTAAGATAAATCTGGTCAGACTGCTCCCGAACCGTCAACCAAACTTCGTCGGCTGTTGTTTGGGGGAAGGTTCTGAATGTGTGACTTCACGTGTCTTCATAAAGCATTCTCTGTGGACAGTCTGCCACGTTTGATAACTGAAGGTTCAGTCTCTCTTTTTGAACCTCCTTGGTCTCTGTCGCTCCACAGCCCGCTACTTCGTGGAGCAGTGGTACAACGAGGTGGAGAGGTACGACTTCGGAGACAAGAGTGGCAACTTCGGCCAGTCCAGCACAGGTCTCAGCTCTTTCGCTAATTTCGAATTTTAAAGAGTATCTACATACACAGTAAAACGTTGAACTATGTTCCAACACACAATTGTACAGGGATCAAATTTTCAGCGACCACTGTCACCTTCATCAGGATGATTAATGACCAATCACTTCACAACGTGAAGTTCAACGTTTTACTATGATTACTACCAACCAAGGTGAACTTTCATGATAATCAGAGTATCTACATACGTTTCCCAGTTTTAGACATCTGATAGAAAAATTCGTATTCCCTATATATGGAAATAGACAAACCATGTGTTACAAGCGCCATATGTTCACACATCTACAACTGCCGTAAGAAGCGAGAAGTTGAACACAGTAGGTCACATTAGTCTGTAAAGTTATGAAATAGGATATCATGTAATTCTACTTGGCTTTTTATCTATACTTAGCATATAAGAGCATAAACGTACACAAAAGGTCTTTCATGAATATATATATCAATACCATTGCCATCATCGCCGCATCATTAGTAACATCCCAGTTTCCACACTCTGGTCCCACTGCAGGCCACTTCTCGCAGGTTGTGTGGAAGGAGACTGAGGAGCTAGGCGTGGGCATGGCTAAGAGAGAGAATTCGAATGGCATGACTAAGTATATGATGGTGTGCAACTACAGCCCGCCCGGTAACATGCTGGGGGCCTTCCGCGACAACGTGCAGGCCGAAAATTAGAGGAAACAACTCGCCAATCACTGCAGTAGTCTCCATCAGACTTCTTGGGATCACGTACATAGCAAGTAGCCTCCCTAACAGCCATCGACTAGCGTTACGTTTCGACTAGCGTTAACAGTCGTCGACTAGTATCTCTTTGACACTTTTGCAAACTTAAGTATAAGCTAGGCTATAGCTAGCCTCCCTCTGTTTTCAAATTGACTACAATACAATTACAAGCGGTACCTGTAACGGTGTTGTGTGTATTTCCAGACAACATTGACTATTCCACAGAGTCCGATGGAGACTAACCTCTGGTTGGATCCGGAGATTAACAGAACAGATTAACAGAACTAAAAGCATCATCTGTTATCATCTGGTGGTATGTAAGGAGACACTTTGTCGCTTGTCTTATGATAACGTAGTATAGAAATCGACAATACTTGTGAAGAACAATCAAAATTTCACTACGTAGGATACAATCAAAACTTCTTCGTCATGCTGGAGACAGTTCAATGGTATCATAACCACATGTTCCTCTTACAGTGTAACATACACTCGGTACTTTTATTTGTACCATCGGAATTGCAATAACAATGAACAACCAACTTTATTGCCAACTTTGCTCTTTTCTGAAATACAAGTATATGTCGATTACATTTGTCTTGTTGTGTCTGACTGTTGTCTAAAAGTCTATATGTAGAACGCTGTCAACATACGAAATGAAAAAAAAATGAAGGCATTGAGAGAAATATCATTGCTCACCCGTGATATGCTAATTCTTCTGAAATCACAATGTCAAGATGCCAGGGGCTGATTTTACCTCCTACCCAGTAGATGGGATGCTAGAAGCGTAATGCTACTGAGCAAATCATAACTTATATTTTCACACTGATATCACAAAAGCATAAAACATTTTCGTCTTTTCCTGAATTGATTTCGGCACTCTATGACATTAGTATCATTTTCTCATACTTTTTTTGCAACATACGACATATATTCGCTCATTTTGCAGGATTTACCGTATTGTCGAAAACTTTTGGAAATAGACGAAAATTGATGCGCGCGCGGATGTCATCCATATAATCAATGCCATTGTTGTGTTGGAATGTTCCACTTTTTTTAAAACATTACTGACCAAACCGTGAGACAAGACATATAAGGATTGTTCTTAATTAATTTATCACTCCTTTAAGTTCAGACTGAAGACGTGTTGTAAATTTGAAAGACTTTTGATCCTAGAACATTGTTTTTACAAGAGCAGAACAGAACTACAGAGAAAATAAAACCTCATTGGGGAAACACGGCAAGTTGGTCACACACCTTTCTGTAAGTGCAGTGAACCGGCCTTACATAATCCACCTGCCCTATATATAGCTACCTGTCAAAGGTGAGAGGATAAGTTTGTCTACGTGGACAATATGGCACGTTTTGGATGCTCCGTTGTCCTGGTCTGTGTGTCGGTCATGTGTGGGATCCTTGGGGTGGACTCTCAACAAAAGGTAGGTTCATCAATTAAGTTCAGATATTCAAACGTTTCTTTGTTTTAACCGATGTTTTGTAGGAGGCGACAGGTGTGATTTTCACATTTTCACCCCTTCGTTGGAACACCGACTTTTTTTTATTCCAACATGTAATCACCAGACGTGGTGACGACACACTCAAGTTATATCAACTTATATTAACTTAATTTATACTTATATCAACTTATTAATGCCGCCACGAGACGTTGGAGAAACCTGGGTGAAATACATGATAGGACAATACTCATTTTCACCTGAGCGAAGTGAGGAAAGTCGTGTAAAGTGCCTTTACCAAGGGCACAAGATCGGTGGCATGTCAGGACTCGGTCCCGGGACCTCTAGGTTCCGAGTCGCGCACTCTGCCGCTACGCCACAGGACCCGACTTCGAGACGGCCTACAGCTTTCCCGCACTACATGCTACCGTTACATTCCAGTAACTACACCCGAGAAAAAAGTCTCCTTAGATTTTGTCCTTCACAGCGTGTTGTGCCAATGACCATTTCTGGCGGCAGCCCAACAATCAAAATTTTAGTCTGGTACAACGGGTGGGCAACAATTGGGATTCGAACTCCCAACCTCTTGTACTGAGGCAGGGTCGATAACCACAGGACTACGCACGCTTACATAACAGACATGTTCTGTGCAGTACAGGTCGAACTGAGTATCTGTTTTCCCGTCTGAAGAACTCGGGAAGGATGTTTATATGTTTTATTACCACTTTTCTTTAATTGCCACTTTTATAGCCTTTCAGGAATACAATATGACAGATTGACAAGACAAGGATACACCCCAACGTTGGTACACAGACATTATACAATAAACCCGGCCCGTCAATATATGAGTAATCTTACAATTTACGGATATGTCGTATTTTGTCAACATTTGGGTCGTTTTCACGGCACAAAGGCAGGCTACGCCGCCCGTCTCTCTGCATAACACTACCGGGACACGCGATGTGTGAAAAAGCGACACCAGTGAGCTGATGAAGTTCTCAGAATTTCAACAGTGGGATGTAGTTCAAGTAAGGACAAATGACACCTTTGTCGGGAAGGGTATTTTTAATTCTACATTCCTATAGCTAGGTGCCACCAGTATGCATGTGTACTGTATACATGTGTACTGTGTATTACTAATTGTAGTACACAGTACACATGTATACAGTATACAATACTGGTGGCACATAGGAATGTAGAATTATCAATAATCGGTTGGTACTGGAACGGTGTCTTTCCCATCTTCCCAAGAAGGTTACGTTTTCAGAGGCGTTCGTGTATGCGTGTGTGTGTCTGTGGACACGATAACTTGAGAAGACTTAAATGGATTGTCTTGATACTTGGTAGGTGGTTAGGTCTTAATGAGACCTCGAAATTATTAGATTTTGGACCCCCTAGCGGCTTGTTATGGTACTGCAGCTGAACTTCCGTTTTTGATATCATGCTAGGGTGACGGTTGGATGGTAGGTAGCTTTTGTGCTTGCTCTGGAACTGCAGGGCCATCTGAAAATATTCAAAAGAGGATAACTCAAGAACCGGTTGACGGATCGTCGTAATTTTTGGTATGTAGGTAGCTTACTTGATGATTGATAAAATTATGTGACAATTATTCACATATGATGTAATTTGCATAATTTAGGGGAAATTCTATAAATCAGCTGCATGATGAATTAATATAATTCATGAGAATGAGGATCCTATTTGCACAGTCAGGGGAAATAATCTACAAATTGTCAATTAAAAAGATTAACATCATTTTGCGAAGGTATGAGGTCGGGGAACTCATTGAACATACTACCTACAGTCTTTAGATTGATAGTAAAGACGTTGATGCTGTTCACATCAGAAGTTGACACGCCAGTCAGTTGATTTTTACGTACTTCTCTCGAATATGAGTAAGTAAAGCCTGAGTAATTTGGTTTTCTAGGTGACGGAGTTTGCCAAGAATTGCCTGGCCGCTCACAACGAGCTTCGCGCCAAGCACGGCGCCCCCGCCCTGAAGCTGAGCGACAAGCTGACGGAGCACGCTCAGAAGTGGGCGGAGTACCTGGCCAGTATCGGCAAGCTGCAGCACAGCCAGGGGAGCGGGTACGGGGAGAACATCGCCATGTATGCGCAGTGGGGTCTTGGAAGCGCCGATAAGCCAGGTAAAGCTACTCTCCAAGCAGAGGTTGTGGGGGAATAATCGTTACCTTTTTATATATATGGCCCGATTTTTTTTGTCCTGATCCCCACCGTCGGTGGCCGCGGAGCTTCTCTGGCTAATGGATACTGCCTGGTCAATTTGATACTGTCTTTTTGCCACCGAGAAGGATCTGCTTGGAGATTAAGGTAAAGCCCTTGTTACACATAACCGACCATGGCCGCCCGAACACTAGCCGAACTCTGGTATACGTACGGCCACCCGAATGTTTAATTTCGATATGTTAAAACATTCCGGTGTTGAGGGCAGGTTAGGCCATGGTTGGTTGGTGTTCGGAAATAGGTTGGAGTGTGGTTGGCAGTGAAATTTGACTCAAGTGTAACTCAAATTCAATTCAATTCGTATTAAAATGAATCTGGTCAGACTGCTCCCGAACCGTCAACCAAACTGTTGTTAGGTTCTGAATGTGTGACTTCACGTGTCTTACCTGTCAGTCATAAAGCATTCTCTGGGAACAGTCTGCCACGTTTGATCACTGAAGGTTCAGTCTCTGTCGCTCCACAGCCCGCTACTTCGTGGAGCAGTGGTACAGCGAGGTGGACAGGTACGACTTCGCCAAGAGCACCTACCAGCCCGGCACAGGTCTCAGCTCTTTCGTTAATTTCGAAGTATAAAGAGTATCTACATACATAGTAAAACGTTGAACTATGTTCCAACACACAATTGTACGGGGATCAAATTTTCAGCGACCACTGTCGCCTTCATCAGGATAATTAATGGCCAATCACTTCACAACGTGATCTCGTGAGAGTTACGGTTACAAACACTTGGCCTTATTCACACGAGACTTTATTGATACGTGACGTGAGCAATTGACCAAGAGTGCCAGGTAGTTTATATCGTCCACCATCTCTATTAGGTGAAGGCTGAAGTGCTGAAGTGAATAAAGGCGAAAAGATCTTTCATGAATATATATATCAATACCATTGCCATCATCGCACCATATCAGTAACGTCCCCGTTTCCAAACTCTGGTTCTACTGCAGGCCACTTCTCGCAGGTTGTGTGGAAGGGGAGTAAGGAGCTAGGCGTGGGCACGGCTAAGAGAGAGAATTGGATGGGCATGACTCTGTATGTGACGGTGTGCAACTACAGCCCGCGCGGTAACATGCTGGGGGCCTTCCGCGACAACGTGCAGACCGAAAATTAGAGGAAACAACTCGCCAACCACTACAGTAGTCTCCATCAGACTTCTTGGGATCACGTACATAGCAAGTAGCCTCCCTAACAGCCATCCACTAGCGTTTCGACTAGCGTTAACAGTCTTCGACTATTGTCTCCCAAAGTTTAACATTGCCACTTTTGTAAACGTAAGTATAAGCTAGGCTACTAGCCTCCCTCTGTTTTCAAAACAACAAATTCAGTACAATACAATTACATGCGGTACCTGTAACGGTGCTGTGTGTATTTCTAGACAACATTGACTATTCCACAGAGTACGATGGAGACTAACCTCTGGTTGGAGATTAACAGAACAGTTATATATTATCAGCTACGTTATTCTGTATCGCTTGCGCGTGCCAGTACTAAAATAGTAGCATTATCTGTTATAAGGAATCTGGTGGTATGTAAGGAGACACTTTGTCGCTTGTCTTATGATAACGTAGTATAGAAATCGACAATACTTTTGAAGAACAATCAAAATTTCACTACGTAGGATACAATCAAAACTTCTTCGTCATGCTGGAGACAGTTCAATGGTATCATAACCACATGTTCTTCTTCCAGTGTTCTTCTTCGGTACTTTTATTTGTACTATCAGAATGGTAATAACAATGAACAACAAACTTTATTGCCAACTTTGGTCTTTTCTGAAATACATGTATATGTCGATTTAATACATTTGTCTTGCTGTGTCTGACTGTTGTCCAAAAGTCTATATGTAGAATGCTTTCAAGATACGAAATTAAATAATGAAGGCATTGAGAGAAATATCATTGCTCACCCGTGATATGCTAATTCTTCTGAAATATCACCGACTGTGTTACACAATCTCAAGCTGCCAGGGGCTGCTACCCAGTAGACGGGCTGCTTGAAGCGTGATGCTGCTGAGCAAATATAACTTATATTATCACACTGATATCACGAATGGAAACATAAGCATGAAAAGGGCAAATTCCAGTAATCATATCTCCTTTCTCGCAAACTTTGCGAGTTGCACTTTGAATAGTAGAGTCCACATCTAGATATCTAGATTATGAGAGGTCTTGTATGCGGTGTAGTGGTATACTTGTAAAACAGTACCATGGCCAGTTCTATATCTCTGTGTAGATTTTGTCTCCCCCCTATAGTTGTACTATCGCCAGTGCTATCTCCTGTTTGAATTTTTCCTCTCCCCTCACATACAGAACATACAGATGTGAACTGTCCCCGGGTATCATGGTCATGGTGGAGTACCCTGCACCCCTCTCCCACACACGCAATGAACCGTCCCACGATGTGCCGTTACTGTAGCTCCATCGTAACGTCATCTTTTCACCTGAAACAACATTCAGATTGTTATTCGTCCATATCTGTCCTTGACAATCAAAATGATCTAGCCTGGTTACCAGGCCTATTTTGGTTCCCGAGTCTATATCTTCTCCGCAGATAGTTTTTGTGGAGAGGTGAGGATATAGACTCGGGAGCTAAACTAGGCCTAGTAATGCTGAGGTCACAATTCCCACACGGGACCCGGCCGGGCAGCTTTTGGGAACGAAAAATACGATATAAAAGACAACAAAACACAGAAAAGTTCCTACTAACAATCATGGCAACTATTTCTGTATATTCCTGATATGAAATGTTAAATTTTCATTCATACAAACAGCCCGGCCGGGCCCCGGTTTGGAAATGTGACCTAAGCATAACCAGGCTATAACTGATCTCACACGATAACAAATGTTGTCATTTGTTTTCACTAATGATGACGGCGAAATTCCAATTCTAAACTTAAGTTAGCTTCGGTTACTATGGTATATCATACTTTTGTCTGTAAATGCAATCGTTGGCCATTTCAAACGTTTAACCTGCCAGATCATCTCGATATATAATATCAGCTTTTAAAGAAGTCTTGTCATCAATGCAATATATTTGAATTCCAAATGTATGCAGTTTGGAAGTGCTACTCCTCAGTATGCACTTTGGAAGTGCTACTCCTCAGTAACAAATGCATATTACAGATAGCAAGGTTCCTGAGTTCTCTATACTCACGGTGAGTTTTACTGTCCGGTCCCGTGTAGTACATGACGCCGTGGCTGTACCACAGTCCGGACGCGATGCGCGGTTCTATCAGGGTGCCGTCGAAGTACATGGTACGGTAGGACAGCGTCTCCCCGCCGTCGTAACTGCGCATGACCATCTTACAGTGGCAGCGGTAGCGACCGTGGTTACGCAGGATGACGTGGATAGTTCCATCCGGGAGCTCTACGGGCTGTGTGGAGGAAGAGATAATGTTTATCTCTAGGGACCAGAAAGGAGAGACAAAACGCACTGCAAAGAGAGTGCGCAAACTATCAAAATGCACCGCCTTTTTTTCACCCCACGCACGAACCTTTGAGTTTAATGTTCATTCGTTTAGACTGTGCTCTTGGGAAAGACACTGCCCACTGCGGGCTTTTCGGCTAATCGTTAATACGATAACTGTCCAACCACTGTTGAGGATACATGCGGATTTGGTGTCGCCAATGTGTCAAGATCTGCAAATTTGCCACTAAGAACCGTACAATTTCGTAAACTTGTAAAACGGCACCAAAAACTTTGAAGCCTAAGAGTCTTGATGATACTATTAAAGGAAAAAAGATAATGCTTATTTTCTTTAGCAGATGAAGCATGATAGGAATCGTGATATTCCATCAAACTGTACATCATAATGTCCCAACCAGGCTGTCAAAATGTTGATAGAGGACACTACGATCTTTTCGATTTTCTCTCAACATCTGCTTGGAGATCAGACATTTATGATAAAACTAAAACTCACCTGACACTCATCCGGATGGAACTCGGAGTCACGTGTCCCTTTGAACGGAATAGCGGACACGAAGGCTCCGCCCCTCCACGTCACGCCGTGGTCGTCGCTTAGCAACAACAGCGACCCCGCCCCTCCCGGCATTCCGTGCCCGCAGACGACCAGTCTGCCTTTTGCCGGGCCAACTTTTTTCTGTGATGACGATTGAAAATTTCTCAGTTGTTATTCAGCAATTAACCTACAAAAATTTAAAAATGCATCTACCATGTAGAGTACTTTCATGTCTTCTTAGTTTTAAGATATTAGTGGTCGAAATATTAGCAACAAAGATTATTCTGGGCAAGAACTTTACCAACTACTCGTCAGCCTTGAAAGTGCTGAAACTCCAAACACTTGAAGACCGAAGAGTCGCTCTGTGTGCTAAGTTCGCCAAGAAGGTATACAACTCCGATCTGTACAGTCACTGGTTGCCAGAACATAGAGGTAACATTAGCGGCAGGGTGACCAGACAGAACAGAAAGATTGACCAGTTGCCAGCAAGAACCGACCGTTATAGAAAGAGCTCCATCCCATACTTTGTCACACTGTTGAACAACTCTGTATAGTAGGGTATCCGTAGAGTCCTTTTGTGCTTACAGGTTGAATTCATTGTCCTTGCATTTAGTGTTATTGTATATACTTTACTAGTTTTTAAAAGTAAATAAGCTAGGGTTTTAAACAGTTGCGGCATCATGATTTTAATAAGTAATATGTAATATGTGCACGCAATTCAGCCTGTGGCTGCGATGTGAAACATACCAATTGTACTGTTTATTGTATTTGTGAAATAAACCAATATATAAAATTATCATAACAGTTAACGTTATACAAGAACTTTATTGCACGACAATTGTACAGGGTACATTGTATGGTTATATGTGTCCTGCTGTTTTATTTGCACCCGCCACGTGATTTCCTTTTGATTTAAAATTTTCAATAATGGACAAAAAAGGACAAAAGGAGACGAAAAAAATTCTAGGTCACGTCTAGAAATAAAATCACTAAAAATACACCACTGCAATAATACAAACTCAACTTTGTCTCTTCGTCGGCTACATGCATAGCTATAAACTTCTCACCTGAATACCGTACCCAGGGCTGGGGTGTGTGACCATGTCCGACCCCACCAGTGAGGTGATGTTCCTGGGCTGGCCCCAGGTCTGCCCGTCATCCGTACTGTTGATGAGTAACAGGGACCTGTGCTTACAGTTCTCACAATACACAAACATCACGAAGATGGTGGCGGTGGTGTTGTCCACGATCACACTGCCCACGTTCAGACCGACACGCCCCTCACCGTCATCTACTACAAACGCAGTCGGCGACCAGGTCATGCCTGGAAGAGACATAACAAAGTGCTGTTTGTATAAGACATATATATATAGAGGGAGACAGGTTCTTAGCACCCATGCATTGTAGTGTTCTACTAAATTTCAGACCTACAGTAAGTGACACTCGGTAGCTCTCTTCATACGAGAATCAAAGAAAAGTAATCAATGCAATTAGATGCTGAACTATGAACACCACCATCATTATATGGTGGTTGGTATTATTCTTTACTTTCTCCATTTTTCTTCGTTCCCTTAAGAGCATATCCATTATCCGACCGTTGTCATGATTCATATTGTCTAAAGTTTGGACTGTTATCTTCCTGTATTAGAACGTTTGGCTCTCCAGAAACTCAGACTCTTATACATACACATGTAAAATTCCACGCTCTCATAATAAAACACATTTTCTTTACTCGCATAGATAATCACTTTGTGAACTGCCATGTACATGTGTGTATTCTTATGTTCCCTGTCTTGGTAGTTTTGTCTCTTACCTTTATCTGTAGACCTTCTGACGGCGATAAACTTGGGCCCCATGTCGGCGGAGGCATACTTCCGGGCTCCGTTGAAGGCGACGAGGTTGCCCTGGGGGGTGTAGGTGAGGAGGGGGGTCCTGTACAAGTGCACCTCCCCCTCCTTACCGCTACTCCACAGGACCGTCTGGTTCACAACCTTCGGGGACACCTGCAGATTAATCAGTCAGTCAGTCAGTAAATCCATCTACGTATCAAGTTGTGCAATTACCAATCAGTAAATCTACCATAGCATCTGTACAGGAATTGCTCGCATGGGGAAGGGAAAGGAAGGGGAAGTGTGCTGACGGCCGCATCCGCGGTATGCCACTGACCTACTCTCCAAGCAGAGGTTGGAGGGAAGACCTTTCTATTATATGCCCCGTTTAATTCGCTACCCCCACCAACGTAGCGACAGAAACACGGGACATATGATAGAAAGGTCACAATCTTCCTCCACCAACCTCTGCTTGAAGAATACTACTGACCCGTATTAGAATGGATCGTCGACATGTCAACAATACCCACCGTCATGGAACAATGCCCTGATACGAACCCGTCCCTTTTCTGTGAAAAACTCAGCGAAGAACGTGGGATTTCCTCACCTTGGGGGACGCCGTCTGCAAGTTCGACAGCAGAACCGTCACAACCGACGTCATGAACCACATCCTGGACGTCTGCCGGCCGGCGTTTCATTCATTCATTCAGTTCTGAGATTCACTCGTGAGTAGGGAGGGGTCATCTTTTGTTCAGTGTGACGTACCGAGCCATTGTTGTGTTGGAATGTTCCACTTTTGATAAAGACGTAAGGCAAGACCTGAATCTCGTTCTCAAGTTATCACTCTAATTCTGAAGACCGTTCGTAAATTTGAAAGAAATTTAATCCTAGAACATTTTTACGAGAGCAAAAGAAGACTACAGAAGAAGAACACAAGAAAAGCAGAACCTTCGACACGCACCTTTCTGTAAGTGCAGTGGACCGGCCTTAATCCAACAGGCCTTACCTGCCCTACCTGTCGAAGGTGAAAGGTTAAGTTTGTTTATGTGGACAATATGGCACGTCTTGGATTCTCCACAGTGTTGGTCTGTGTGTCGGTCATGTGTGCGATCCTTGGAGTAGTGGACTCCCAACCAAAGGTAGGTTCATCAACTTCAGATATTTCGAAACGTTTCTTTGTATAACCGATGTTTTGCCTGAGGGGACAGGTGTGATTTTCACATCTGCACAATGTCCTTGAAACACTAACTTCGTGACGGCCTTCAGATTTCTCACACTTCATGCTGACGTTACACACAATTTCAACGGCTTCACATGTGAACAACTCTCCTGAGATTCTGTTCTTTTTACAGTGTTTTGTGCCAATGGTAATTCATGGCGGTAGCCTAACAACAAAACATTTAGCCTGGTACAACAAGTTGTGTGGGAATAAACGTAGCGAAGATAATCCGCGTGTCCTTATATGTCCTTTGTTATCATTTCGACCATTCTATTTTGATGAAGCCCATTTCAAACTTCATATTCAGCATCACGAACATGACGAGAAGAAGCAGAACCTATGTACTTTTAGAATCCGTGATATAGATTTATTATTAGAAGTCCTGTCAATGGATTATTTTGCTACTACATGTTGTACATTGTACTTTTGTATTTGTTTACTTGTACTAGCCCGATAGGGCATGGATGCACAATGAAGCTTATCATCGATCATTGGTCATTATCCGCCATTAAGATATAGACTAATTCAAAGGTCATTGTCTTACACGTCTCATTGTTTAAAGTCTAATCTTTTTTAGCTCCCCCCTCCATGTATCTTTATTACTGAAACATTTTGTGTAACCCATAAATCGGGAGAAAACATGAGGTACTGCATGGTTACTCTAGTTACGGTTAAGATAACACAACAGGTATGATGCTTGACCGGCGACAGAAATACGATCCTGATCTAACATGACCTAGATACAACAATCCTATCGTTATGCAACACTGACAAAAATACACACCAGACAATCAAAATCATGACGTGAAAACATTCACGTGGTCTGTATGATATACAATGAGAACTAGTTTTATTTTCAAAAATCCGTAGTTACATGAAAATGTATAAACAACAGTTGCAGCCAACGTCTCTGAAGAATTTAGAAGGCACAGGATATGCCGTTATGCTGGCGACGCTAGTCAAGTAGTCTTAATATGTTTCATTTATACAATGATGACCATTATAAAATAGTGCTTCTAAATCTGTCTTCAGACATGTAGTGTGGGATGACTGTGCGATACAAAGGCTTTCTGTCATAGTCACCGTCCTTTGTCGACACTAGTACGTCTCTTGCATGTTGGCAAGACGTTTATTTTGTTCCACACCCTGTAGGTAAACCCGTTAGTGGTGTCGCAGCAGTTCCTGTGGGAGTCGAAGCGGTACACGTACCGGATCCCTGTCATCACCCAGACGCCAGGCGGCGCTCTTATCGCTCTCGCCGAGGGACGGAAGTACAACTCCGGAGACACTGGGTCAAAGGTCGTGGAAATCAGGCGATCAACAAACTTAGGTATGAAGTATTACAATTCTAATTACTGGAGGCTTATAGGAAAGTTTTTATAGGATTATATGAAGGCCTGATGTTGATCTTTAAAGTTGGTTGTCAGCATCCACACTGCTATTATTCCATAGCATTTTATAGCATTAATTGTTTGCCAGCTTGCTTAAGCAATTATTAACGATAAAGACAAGTTTGAGAAATCATAATCCATAAGCAGGTCTTTTCATTGCCAGACAGTTACCATTTGCCACCCTATGTAGGCTGGCGTAACAAAAAGATACTAGCAAAGAAAAGTGAGCCCGATAAAAACGCTTAAAAAGACGCCAAACATAAGCCGAAGCCCGAACCTCTGCTTGGAGAGTAGAGAAATCAAGGAAAGAAACTCTTTCAAGTAATCCGTCATCGAATCGTCTTTGTGGCCCATGGGTGTGTCCACCTGTTGGAGAGTGAGTGAGTGAGTGAGTGAGTGAGTGAGTGAGTGAGTGAGTGAGTGAGTGAGTGAGTGAGTGGGTGGGTGAGTGTTTTAAAAGTATTAATCGCTCACTAGCTTGCTTGGTTTGCAACGAAAAAGACGTCGAGAGTAACCCGTAGAATCGGTTTTTGTCGCCCGTATAGGCTCCACCTGGTCCCCTCCCGTCACCATCCTGACCGACACACAGTTCAAGAAAGGCGTGAACCTGGGGACGGTCATCGTCAGTAACGACACGGGAGTCATCTTCATGTGGTTCGAGCACTGTATGGATGAGCAGCATGCGTGCGACAGGTACTTCAACATTTATTTTATCGATCTGATACAGCTGTAGCCTCTGCCAGGCTCCGGGAAGCGGCTGGAAAGAGTCGAAATTTGATAGATAGACAGACGATATGCCAGGGGAGTTGGCCTGCTCCCGGGAGGGGCAACTGTTCTCGTATCGCAGACCAACTCCCCCGGCATATCATCTGTCCATTTGATCAATTTCTACTCTTTCGAGCCGCTTCCCGAAGCCTGATAGAAGCCAACAAAAAGTGACCGCTATGGCCAGGTAACCACTAAGAAAATGTGACCGCTAGTATAGGTTTGACTGTGCTTTATGTCATACACAGCTAAGGACCGCAAATAAAGGGCGGACGTCGTTCCAACCTTCGTTCGTCGAAAGCTAAGACAAGAGAACAACGCCTAAAACGCTTGACCTTAGCATTGCAGCTGTGACTGTAGCTACATGCAGTCATATAGAATGTCTTTCCCACCAGATCTACACCTTTTCTGATGAACAGTACGGATGACGGGCTGACGTGGAACAAGCCCCGGGACATGTCCGGCGTCGTCGGCGGCGCTAAAAAGTTTGTCACGGGGCCAGGACTGGGTATCCAGGTCAGTCTCACGTCTCCATAATGACTAGTGTACATGATTAGGGCGTTATGATCTTCCTTCTCTGTATCTTCTTGGAGATTAAAGCTGTGTAATGACCTACACCCTCTCTTAGCCTCCACTAGCTCTTCCGAATTACGCGAAAGATCCCTCCATACTTAGATACCGAAAAGAGTAGGGGTCCTTCCTAGTGTGAGTGGATCAAAACCTTACAGTATCTAGCAGATTCATCGACAGAGTGATAATGACTGCCTGAAACCAAAGAGGAAGATCTAGAAGAAGTTTTCTACTCCCTGCCTTACAGAAGAAGCTGCTTCCCTACAAAGGCCGGCTGATAACCTGCGGACACGGCGACCACCTGTCGGACGGCGTGTTCTGTGTGGTGAGCGACGACAACGGCGCCTCCTGGCGGATGGCGGGGGAGATGCAGAGCATACCGTTCGGCAGGAAAAAACTAGACGGAGATTTTAACCCAGACGAAAGTCAGGTCAGTCCTCGTTCCTTGTTTCTTTTAACGTAAAATATTGATATTACGTGCCCAAAGAAGAAAAGATGACTGGTCTTTTAATTCATTGCCAATACTTGTTTCGCGTTTGTATCTGGTATAATTTGAGTCCGATGGACTTACACAGATTTTCGGCAGTCTTTTGCACAACGTTTCATTGAGAATTGTTGCCATAGATATCACAAAAGATCGGGAAGGCTCATTTTTACATGAACCCAAACGCCAGATCCTTAACATCTCAAATCTGTTTGTTTGTTTGTTTGTTTATTTATTTGTTTATTTATTTTTTTGTCTCAGATTGTGGAGCTCCCAGACGGCTCCCTGATGGTGAACATGCGCAACCAGCTCCACTACCACTGCCGCTGCCGCGCGGTCATGCGCAGTACGGACGGAGGGGAGACCTTCCCTCTGAGGCAGCTGTACATGGACGACACGCTGGTGGACTCGGCTGTCCAGGCCAGCATGCTGTTCCACAGGGGCGTGCTGTTCTTCGCTAACCCAGCGAGCCCAACTACACGTAAGGATCAGAATGGATACATTTCTGACGATATGTACTTCTAAAGGCGTAAAGGTCTGAAACGATAATCATGTATAGAGACATGTTTGTCAGTGAACTTTAGTCTTTTTCGTCCATGGTGCGTGAGACAAAGTACTGCTGAAGCTGCGAGTACCATTCTTGATATCCTCGAAGTGTCGTCCAAAATACAGTAACATGTAGTGATGTAAAATTTTCCTTGCGTTCAGTTAAAGTCTTCCTTACTGTTATGTTCTTGATTTACAGACTCCTTTAAGTCATCTGCATGTACTTATATCTGCCTCCTTTTCAGGTGAAGACTTCAAACTCCGCTGGAGCCTTGACAACGGCACGACCTGGCCGGGGCTGAAGACGCTGTGGACTAAGTCTGCCGGATACTCCTGCATGACAGTACACGACTCGGTAGACGGCGCTTTTCTATTCATCTTGTACGAGAAAGGAACGACGAGCGACTATCAGTGGATCGAAGTGATGAAGCTCAGTATTTATGGCCACCTTTGACGTTGATGTAAATAAAAGTGCACTATGTATAGGTTTATAATAGGAAAGTTAAAGAAAGCAACGTATACATGTAAAGAACACTTTGGTAGGAGTATATGATGTACATCAGTGTGTGCAGAAAGTCCCTCCCACCGAATCCCGTAGCTAGAGTTACCAGACTGATTGTTGTTCCACCCACAGTTTGTTTTTTCCGTTTTAGAAGTTCAGTCTCCCGGTAGAAACAGAAGAAGGCGGTCCGGAAGCGAGTGTCTGAGGCGGGAGCTACTGGTTCTTAATCGTTCTGTGCCCTCCCCATGACCCGGTGAAAAAAAAAAACTAGCCTCTACCAGGCTCCGCCCCCTGGGTTGCTGGAAAATGCAGTAGTAGAAATTGGCCCAAGAGACTGAATAGAAGGCTAGGAGGTCCGATTCGCAGTCCGTGGTTGCGAATTGGATCTTCTATTAACCCGGCTCTTCTGGTATGCTATTCAGTCTATTTGGCCGATTTCTACTATTTTTCCAGTAACACGAGGAGCATGGTAGAGGCTCAGATGAAAACAGTCACTGCTACTCACGTATTGGAGCTGATCCGCTCTAGGTAAAATACATATGTATGGCTTGATAAGTCCAAATTTTATCAACAGCATCAGCACCAAATTTTTATCAATAGCAAACCTTGTCTATCACGTAAACCCATAGATCTAGCAATACATGTGAAAATAGAGCTACGGGAGAAGGCAATACAATGCAATGCAACAAGAGAAAATGTCGTTTATGTTACTTTTCTAACATATCTAGACATATCTATAATTGTATCTTATTGTACCTTTCTCATTTAACATGAATTGCTTCAGCGAGAAGTACACAGTCTTGCAAGGGAAAACCAATGGGTCGCCATGAAGTGCGGGTTTTATGTTGCCCTAGCTAAACTTCACGTCCTGTCCTGTAACTTTTCGGCCGTCCTGCGAGTTCTCCTACCCCGGTCCGGTCGTTGAACCACACTGCGACTGACGCAGATGTCATGTGAAGATGTTTTCGGCTGCTTTACAAATATTGATCTGTCGTCTGACGGAGGGACGTGTGGAGTGCGCACCTGTGAGAATAACGTCCTCCGCGCTCCTGTCGACCCACATATGTCACGGTGCGACAGTCTAGTGTTTACCTAGTCCCTACCAGTTATACGCACAGGCTGCAGGATTCTTCATAGGGTCACCAATTGCAATCTCCAAGTAAATGCTTCGAAGAGAATATTGGAACATTTTCTTGCTGCTTTTTTTCATATTTTCACTAGCCTCTGTCAGGCATCGGGGATCGCTGAAAATAAATGTAAAAATTGGCCAAAATAAAGGGAATAGTATACCAGATGAGTTAGCCGGCCTACATTTTGCCGCAAAATGTACTCTCTAGCGGACCAACTCCCCTGGCATGTTATCTCTCTATTTGGCAAATTTCCACTCTTTCCAGCCGCCTCCCGAAGCCTGGCAGAGGCTAATTTTTCACCATTCTTAGACGAGCTGTACGTGTGTCAGAAAAGACAGAGCAGTCAAAAAAGTTATTCCCCCTTACATCTGCTTGGAGACTATTTTTAAAGACCACCTGTACCAAACATATGGACACCATTCAGGTTCAATCTGTCAACCCACAGCAATGGTTTAAGTCTCCCTTCATTTCGTTTACGGTAAGTAGAGATACTGTTATGGACACAGAGAAAACTAACCTCCCTGTGAACGCTACAACTGTCCCGATCGAAACGCTCACTATCTGTGAGACATTGGAAAATGATCTTTTGCTATGGTTACGTTCAGAAGCATCGACTTAGGGTGTCACAATTTGAAGGAAAAGTGAGAACTTGTTTGGTCAAGGGATGGGTTCCTGTTAGATGTCCAATTGCTGCAATACCCAGTGTTATGTATGAACGATAAGCTTTTAACAAAACAATTTTAGGTGAAACCGAAGAGTAAACTAAAGTGCAGATCCCATCAGAAAGGAATGCGTCCCTCGTGTAAAGTTTACTGTAAGCGAAGATGTATTTCCCAGACACTTGGAAGTTTAATGTCATGGTTGTTGATAGTTACACAGTCAACCTGACATTTTCTTAACCTACAGTATACAAGAAGGCGAACCTTTGATGAAAATACCAATGGTGAGAGAACGTACGGAGAACCTACATACGGGAGTGTGATCATGCTATTACCTTGTAAATTCACAGAACGAATCCTACAAATAGATTTTTCCTGGATCGACCTCTTTTATCGACACTTAAATACAGTAGTACATTATTTTGTCTTGGTTGGGAAACTTGTTGAAATTTAGGTGGTCCTCATCTGGGTCAGTTCAAACCAACTTGTGTAAAATCACAAATTTCTTTTCCCGTCTCTGCCTTTTCAAAGATGCCCGCCGATCAGATAACACTTGTTTCACAACATGTCTCTATGAATAAATTGCCAGAGGAAAAAGCAAACATCGCGCTGCTACATTGCAGGGCATTTCCTCTGCTTCCTGGGAGAACGGTAGCCTCTACCAGGCTTCGGGAGGCGGATGGAAAGAGTAGAAATTGGCCACATAATAGAGAGAGAGAGATAACATGGCAAAAGATACATTTTGCCGTAAACTGAACTTTCTAGCAGACCAACTCCCCTGGCATGTTATCGCTCTCTATCAGTCAATTTCTACTCTCTCCAGCCACCTCATGAGCTCAGCGAAGCCTGGTAAGCGAAGCCTGGTAGAGGCTAGGAGAACCGTCCTCCATTCAGTCCCAGGATCGGACCGCAGACTGCGGACACTACAGACTACTATTTGCTTGGGGCGCTAGTCGTGTTCTGTTGCGATGTATTTTATTTACTCCGCTTGTTTCAGTGTTTGATCTTGCGGTGAGACGAAGGCCTGGGACGACAAACTAATATTGCTCCAAGACTGTAAACGCTGTTTTGATAAACCGACGAGTACTGTGGCTGCAGTTAGAGTGAAAAATTTCCGATGTTCTAGTACGCCATTGAGCAAGGAGGTTATATAAAAAAAGCGCTAGCATACTTACACCTACAGGCTTTATATTTTGGAGTAAAACTGGACCAATCACCGAAACACATCTGCTCTCATTGGATATACGTCAGCATCGGAAAAGAACGATATTTCACAGTGAGGCCCGACATAGATGGGTGACATTGATGTCGTCATTCCTGTTTTGTATAGAGCTGATGTTGGGAGGGAAAATCTTATAATTTCTGACCGCTCCCTACTTCTGACATATAGTACTGACTGTTGAACAAACGGAGCGTGGACAATCTCAAAATCAGACGGCTTTCCCTTACAACATCTACTTGTATACCATGAGAAGATCCCATCAAGAGACTTTGGGTATGCAGTCTATCAGTATCAGGTCTTGTTGTGGCTTCCCTTGCTTATGTTGTGGCTTCAAATCTTTGCCAGTTTGGCCTTCGACCGTCGATAGTAAAGTAGAAGTTTATAATATCAGATTCTGATTGTTTTTCTGACAGTGCCAGGCAAGACCCAGGTATCAGTGGACCCGCGGTGCCGTTCCGAAAACATGTCATGGAAGGATATACCACGTGTCTCTCGTCATATTCCTTCATCTTGCATGGTGTGTACGTTATATCTGTCTTAGGGGAAAAATTAATGGCCTCAGCAACATCTTGTTGCAATAGACTGAAGGGAAAATTAATAACAAGGGTTAGTCTTGGCACAGGTAGTAAAGATTGTGGCCAACAACCACAATAGAAAAAGACGTTCCCTGTGTCAACCCACTTGAATAGTGAATAAAATGAGACCGTTCCCATGGAAACCAGCGGTAGGACAGTCTAAGGTATCTCTTTTACACCCCCCGTGGAGCCCTAAATGATGGGTCATAGGTCAGACTACTGTAGATACCTGCCCCGTGTGCCCGGCACGCACAGAGCGCACAGTCGCCGTCTGGACAGGACTGAGGCTGCCCGTCTGTTTGTTTCTTCTACTTGAAGGAGCGTGCGGGAAGTCGGCAAGTTCCCGTCAAGGCTGAGAAACATTCAGTCTCGTCTGCGACACCTGTCACGGCGAGCTGCGCCGGCGTCGACGACAGATATCGTGCACGAGAGGTGGAGACCACCAACGTCCTTCCATCCATTCAGGCCCCAGTCTTGGGCGGACTGTTACAGAGAAGTTGCGGACCGCACAACACAACCGTCGGAGTCGGGAGACACTGGAAGACGCCGACGTACTGAGCCTTATAACTAGGTAGGCAAAATCATTTTTTCTGCACTGATCATAAAAGTATGAGCTGAATGCTTGTAGGGTCTAAGCAAGTTGAAGTCAAGTGGATGAAATCGCGTTTTGTGGACTCAAAAGTAACGCAGCCTTGCTTCTCTCGCTCTAAAGAAAGAAAGATATGTTTCTCACACAGGCGACACAAGTTTTTTCCTACGACTATTTGTTAGTCGTCATTCAAGAAGTTTAGGTATTTATTGTGACTAGTACACTTGCACTTCCCTTGGTTCTAGAAACAAGATTCCTCATCTCAGTTTGCGATGTTTGTCAATATTGCCCGACCCTACATGCTACACCAAGAGGGTGGGAAGAAGGTTGGGAATAGAAACCCATGCTTCTCACAGCATATGACAAGGAGACCATTGTTTGAGGCAATCACTGTACATTTCGTCGTCATGTTGTGTGTATGTCCTCTGCCCCCTCCCCTTGTCCCGTGAATGCCACCAATTTTCCCATCCTTTAGAGACCCACCAGGCATCCGTTTTCTGCATGATTAAGCGCACAAATTAATAGATAAACTATTACATGGCTGAACGGATGGATTATAGAACGCTACGTGATGTTTACTGTTCTATGGCAAGTTGCATTGAACGCCTAGGACAAAATACTAGTATGGCGCGAAGTGGTAGGAAGCCTGGCCTGCCAATGATTGTAGGAAGCCCAACAGCGACGTACATATCCTTCAGTTGCCTTGGCAACGATATAGTTACGAGGTGTGTACAGATTAGCTCGTAAATGACAGAGATCTCTCTCCTTTTTATCTGTTTTCGTGGTTCGAGTGGCTGCTGTTGCCTTGTAGGACAACTGTGCCTGGATGAGCGCTTTTCTCTCTCGCCCTAGCCTCCTTGGCAGACTTTTCTCGCGGCTTACCATTTCTTTTTCCGGGGTAGAGCTATTTTGCAGGGATAGCTGTATCGGCAGCCCGGTACAGCTTTCCCACGATACAGCCCTATCAACGACACAGCTCTCCTATGCCCTGGGAAAAGAACCGCCGCCCTCACAGAAACAAACACAAGCCGAAAAGCCTGAGCGGGAGGCTACATGCACCTTGGCCCGTCAATCCCCCTTTCTCGTATCTCAGAGAATGAAGTCTAAAGAGAACCTCCCGCCGCATCAGCCCAGATTTCCCCCGTTCGGACGACAGTTATTGTGTTTATCTATAAACATTGTCCGACTAGAGCCCACCCAGCTGTGTATACTACATTCTCAACAAAACATGTGGACCGGGAAAAAAGAGGTACAATGTTGCCTTCTGTTGTGGGAATAATTCATGTATGGGAGTTTCCACAGTTATAAGATGGCATTATAGTTAGCCAAGACAGGTGGGTAAGAACAATGGTACATTTGGTGTAGGTGTCATTTATTACTTCTTCCAAGCTCCTTGCTTCTACTACATGCACAATGCGGTGTAACTTCTAGATTATCTGCAATGCGATGCGGTCCGCAAGGTGCCGTTTTTGCAGAAATGCAACCGATGGTGGATGTTACAGCACTGTGCACTGGGTTTTCTGTTCAACGTGAGAGCTTAAAAAAATCCCCATTGATATATACAAAACACAATATCAAACTTCACTGTCAGAATAGTGTTAACCTCCAGGAGAAGTCTGGGTGCCAGACACACTATACTAGGCATGTGAGCTATGCTGCACATCTGGCCGCTGTTCTAGACGTGAGTCCGTCCTGAGCCTATGTTCCCACTATGTGTGAACAGGTGATCACAAGGCTTATATATAATGCTGATTCCAAAGTCCTGATACTCGTACGTGTGATACCCCTACATGTAAGACGTAATGATCCAACCAGATGTGATAATCCTGGTTGCCTAGCATGTCTCAGTGGCACACGTTTTTCTCAGTTCACATTACAACATGTGCAAAACGCGCACCTATAAAGAAACTACTCTCCAAGCAGAGGTTGTGGGGAATGATCGTTACCTTTTCATATATGGCCGTTTTTTTTGTCCTGATCCCCGTCGGTGGCTAATGGAGCTTCTCTGGCTAATGGATACTGCCTGGCCAATTTGATACTGTCTTTTTTGCCACCGATAGGGATCTGCTTGGAGATTAAAGAAACATCACGAAAACACCACATGCACAAAAAGACGTGCAAAACAGACTCGTCTCAAACATCTGCTTGAAGATTACAGATTACAAAATGCCCGCCACAGATCTTGGTAGTGCAGGAAAGGGCAAGGCTGTATATATTTAACACTATATTGACAGGCGAAGGCACGTTTCTTTCCACAATCCACCTCCATTCGTGATGGCTGTTTATTTACAAGGCAAACCTTGGTCAGTCTGTATGACCGATTAAGTGGTACAGCGCTGGACAGATCTGGACTCACTCTATGACAAGACCTCTTTCCACATTTCAATTCACTGACACGAAAATATCAGACCAGCCGTAGGTGTATCAAAGTTTGTGAGAAGTTGGTGATTACGCTGTTAGGTACATTGTATTCCTGGTATCTCCGTAGTGTGTGTGGATGTCCTTATTTTCCACACTTTACGACCGTCTAAACAAACTAATTGTCACCCTATTTCAGTCATTACCTGATAGCGGACAGACAATCAAAGGAACGCGATGCAGCAATACAGCCGATAAACACAATGTGAGGTTTAGACAGGTGCAAAAACTTATGTTCTGATTCAGACGAACACAGTGAATAAAACAATCAGAAGTTCCACTGCAGTACGCTCACAAGCCGCTAGGGACCCAAATCTAGCCATTTTGTGGTCTTCAGGATCTACCCACACAACAAAATATGAAGACAATCCATCAAAGCATTCTTGAGGTATCGTGTTTTCACACTTAGACACACATACATTCACAAACGAACGCCACCGAAAACATATAGTACATAACCGTCTTGGCGAAGGTACTGAGAGGAACTAAGGGTGCTAAAACTGACCACTCACCTGGAAGAAAATCGAAAAGAAAAACTATTGTCACAGTGTTTTGATTAAACATAGGGCGCGCATAGCCAACTCATTTTTACAGTCTGGAACTTTAAAGCTTTCTTAATGAATTAGTGTTTTAATGGTTCTGAAAACGCATGACAAAGATTGATGTGGACAATCTCCTTCGTTTGGTTTTTCATTTGTCCCCTGCGCTTTAGTAGGACCAGTTCATTTCGAGTTCAACCTTGTCCACATCTGTCCTGTTTCGACGTGGTGGGCGATTGAGACAGTTTCTCACCATACCAGCAGCTCTGAACATTGATTTAGCCCACATTGGAGGGTAATGTCACATAGAGGCGTTCCAGCATTGAGACAGAACTAGAACAACCCATGAACCATCGCGAGAGGGCAGGTTAGTCCAAACACTGATGCCTCATCCGAGAGGAGCAAACTCCAGAGACGTGAACCGCATCAATTGGGATACGGAGCAGAATAGATGGTTGATTTTGTCTTATTACCTTCGCCAAGAAGGTTATGTTTTCCGTTGCGTCAGTGTGTATGTGTGTCGGTAAACATGATAACTCGAGAAGGCTTACGTGTATTGCCCTGATATTTGGTAGGTCTTTTTGAGACCTCGATGTGATGAGATTTTAAGCCCCCTAGCGGCTTTTTATGGAAATGCATCGGAACGTCCAGTTTTGATATCTCGTGGTCTGGACATGTCAGGGTTACGAATTTTGGGTGGTGAATGCCTCTTTTACTAAGAAAAAGAAGTGACGTGAAGCTTATTTCGAACTTTTTGTACCGACGGTTTTCTTCATACTAGTCGTTCTTGGGGTTTTTCTCTGAGGCGAAAGACGACCACTACCAGAAAGACGGTCTAAAAAGACGTAAAAATCAAACAGGACCCGTTGAACTCCTTTGGTATGTCTTTCTTGTCAAAATCTACTCTTTCCAGCCGCATCCCGGAGCCTGGTAGAGGCTAGCTATAATATATCGCAGCTCACATCTGTTCCAAGATTAGCTGCTATCCAGGTGGGAAGGTTAATCGGTGGATCTGTCATGGACCAAGGAGAGGCTGCCGTAAATATTTCCGAGAGAACGTCTCATGTCCGCTCGCCGGGCCAGGTGACGATGGCCAGAGGGGGTATTGGGTTTGTTGACTTTGGTCTACAGTGTATCACGGACCAAACAAGCGGAGCTCCAAGGATACAACCTTCGAGCTGATAAAGTCTTGATTGTTGTCTTGGCTTCTGTCAGTCTGAATCTGACTCTTCCGAAAATATTTTCATCAGGTTGGTAAAACTTAAGAGATATGGGAATTCTTTTTACACAACCAAAGAGTCTCACCTCGCTGACGTTTCGGTGTCTGTCAGACACCTTCTTCAGAGCTTCTGACTGGAGTACTGCATCTCGCCGCTATATGTAGCCGATGTAGGTGAACCGGGACGAGGGGGGGTACAAACTAAGCCACGTTTGGGATAGTGTTCTCGCCGCAAAAGCGCCACCTACATCGGCTACATATAGCGGCGAGATGCAGTACTCCAGTCAGAAGCTCTGAAGAAGGTGTCTGACAGACACCGAAACGTCAGCGAGGTGAGACTCTTTGGTTGTGTAAAAAGAATTCCCATATCTCTTGAATCTGACTCTTTGGTCCCCGGTCATATCTTACCTTTCAGATCCCCATGTTGTTAATACAAGTAACAGACACCGTCCTGTTGCGATCAAATTGTTATTGAGGACCGTCAAAATGGTTGGGGGTCCACGAAATAACAATATAACCTTTTTTGTACATTCATGCCATATCAGGCTTAGTGCAGGTCAACAGATGCAGAGGTTTATAGTACAGACAGGAATTCTGATACTTATCTAATAACATTATCTCTAAAACTACTCTAATACAGAGGTTCGGCTTCTTTTGGTCTCTCAAGTTGTGATGTTAAGAATAATAACAACTGAAGACCGTGATACAAGAAAAGATGAACCAAGACATGAGCAGAGACAACTGCAATTTTGTTCAGTCACCATCACGGGGTGTTACGGAGGAGGCGGCGGTCCTCGCCCAGGTGTGAGACCCACTTACGTCACAGCCAATCTACCTGTCGGTACTCTGACTCAGGACGGAAGCAGATTTAAACTGAAAACAGGTGAATGTCGAAGTAAACGACTCCGTGTGTGGGTTACACTTACACATGAAGGCGAGGGTAGCATGCAGCCATGGTGAAGATGTATTACAATTTGAAAGGTAATCTATGAGTCAAAATAGATTAAAATCGCGATACGGAATCCCCTTTTTTGTGTGTTGAACTTGGTTTCCGGACCACTCAACGTCACGGAAAGCCTGGCTGAACCTGTAGTGTCGCAAGTGGGCGGTAATGTCCCCCGTATCCATCAGATATCTGACAGCACAGGAAATAAAACGTCTAACCTTCCATTCCACCGGCCATGTTGGGAAGTATCACGTCTGCACGCCTACACAGTCTCAGGCACAGGTGCCCGACAATAAATCTGTCACCACAACTTGAACTTTATCTTTGCTTTTAGCCATACTAGGGAGCAATAACAACATGTAGACTACTCAAGTAGTTAACTAAGCAACTACCTAGCTAGTTCAACAATAAGAGATTCATAGTAGCAGTTGTCAAAATAAAAAAAGAAGAGTAGGACGAAAGGGCAAAGCAATATAACACATTTTGTGGCATATTTAGTCTACTATTTGGCAGGATCAGTGCCAGGCCCTGGACTGGTATTTCTGCTTGGCTGTTATCGATGACGACTGTTACGTAACAGTTGGGTGTTTTTAGTCGCCTTGTGGCATAAATCGTTTTAATAGTCCCCACAGCAGACGAAAGTTATGTAATCTGGAATCCTGTAGTTTCTCAACTTCACTGTTTATGACTACGTGTGGGCATGAGCTTTACATCTCACTTAGGAGCCGCGAACCTGCGGTCCTGTTGCGTTAGGTTGCCATCAATAACTACCGCATCAGACAAAAATGCACTTTGCCTTTTCCCGCCAATTCTGACGTGTGACAGAATGCAGACTATTTTGGCTGGACCGTGTGTTTTCAAACCCCGCCAAATATTTCTTGACACTCCTTCAAGTAACGTATTGCCCAACAGGTGCAGACTTCCTTCCGTCCAGACGTCTTGAGTTTAACAACACTTAACTCTGGGACAAAGAACGTGCGAAGGTTAAAGAAGCAAACAGCTTTTAGACGACATTGAGACAGTCCCAGTGTAAATACTGAAAATCCTCACTGCTTTACTTTCTATGGAATGAGACTTAAAAGAAACTACAATACAGTCGGAAGTTCGAACTGAATAATGTCTAAGTGGTTCTAAATTCTAAATGACATAGCTCCATAGATTTTATCTCGCTATGCATTTGGTATCTAATCATGTAGATCATTCAAGCAAATCGTAAACTAATTTCAGCCCCACAAAAAAACGAATGACTCCAAGCACCGAATATTCTTGGAATGTGCCTTGTCACTGCGGGTTGTTGAACCTAACAGGTGATGGGAATTCGAAGATGGACGCTAAGAAGATTCAGGACGGCAGAAACTTTCACTTTGCCGTGTTGTACAAACAAACAACGGGCGGTGTAGCTTTCCCGGTGTGTGACACAGTTGGCTCAGGTTGCCACTGAGAGGAATGTGTTTGTTATTCCTGAGTACGGCCGACAAAAGGTACAATAGGACCTTAAACAAAGTACGACGGAGAACATGAGTTGCATACAATGCTCGTATTTTTCCAAGGTCTAGAGTTGTCAGAGGGAAAAGTGGTTCCTTTGTAGTTTTTACTACAGATGCTGCATGAAAGCCATTACTGCATATGTAACCGATGTGGAATTCACCGGGTTCTTTTAGGATGCTGCACGGGAGACTAACTACAGGGCTAGCAAGAACACACGCAGGACACAGGCATTGCCGTTACGCACGCACGGGAGACGATGGGCTGGGACAGTCTTCTCTGTAACCTTCTCGCGAGCTGTCCCTGTCTCAGACTGTCTTCTGACTGAGCTCCCAACCCACCGAACACCCAGCTTTTATTGTCAAACCACAGACAGGACACATATTGCAATGCAGACAGTCGTCTAGCAAGGGGAACAACACAATATTTCGCACCCATACGACATGTCCTTGATGTTCCTATCATCAAAGCCTCGAATTAGCATAACCAGATTATCATACTGGTCACAAAAACTACAAAGACGATGGCCTATTACATTATACATAAATGTGTCATTTTCAACCCCTTACACCCACCCCTATTTAAATGCGAGCCGTCCCGGCGAGCGTACAACAGCTTCCTTTTTTTTTTACATAAAAGAACAAATTTGATAACTACTGCAAAACTTATATAAAAATACATATTAAAACAGGATACAAATAATACATATGATACACTACAAATAGGAATGGAGGACATTGTTTCATAGAGAGTTCAGAGTTTGTCAGGTCGTCAGGGATTCCTCAAGTTTGGATGCTCTCGGTCTGGTCGCTACACTACAGCCTTCCCTGCTGCTCCTGGTACCCGTCGCTACACTGCAGCCTTCCCTGCTGCTCCTAAGTTCAACACGTCATCATCAGCACCTCGTCCCCCGCGTCTCCCACCGTGCCGTGTTGTCTCTCCCCTTCCCTTCGTCGCACCGCCACCGGACGTCCTTTCCAGATCTACCTGCTCTCCCAGCTATGGTCGCCGACTTCCTGGAGAAGTGTCCCGGTGATCCCTCCGCTGCTTCAGGTTTCCCGGTGTGGGTCACGACCGGATCGGCCCGTCCTGGTTGGGCATGGATAACGGGTGCCTGGAACACCTTGCCGCCATCACTCTCGTGCCCAGGTGTGGCAGAGCAGGGATTAGCCATGGAGAAAGAACAACCACGTACGTAGACTCAACTGACCGCCCTACCCAGACATGTGGAAACCCTACCCTCGACTAACTAAAAGCCCGTACCTACAAAGAGACTGTCAGAAATGAATGCTATCATAATGAAACCATCTTGAACCTCGAGCCAGGCCCGCTCAATACACATTCTGCCCTGGGAGTCCGTAGGGTATTACCTCCAAGGTTGCGTCAGGACCTTGGGCTAGTGAGGCAAAGCCCCCTGCTCAACCGGGGGAGTTGGTAGAGCTCCCAACAAGCTATCCTACTTGATTCCATATGAAGAACATTCCCAAACATCCTCTAAAAGTCCTTTTTACACTTTCAAGGTGATAACTAAGACAATAGCCACAACAAAAACGGACAAAGATAACATGATGGAAAAGACAACAAAGACACCGCACTACCTGCTTAATATTCAAACTGTCAACCTTTTGAATATTCAAAACAAATCAAAGTCCTGGACTCACTGTCCAAGCTCCAGAGGCAAAAACATAAAAACTCAAAAGGATATAGAAAAACCAGTACAAAGAACAAATTACAGACAAGTGAAAAACACTGTTCGACTTCAAGACTTTATCTAACCCAGGCGATGTAACCCCCTGAAGGACTGAAGTCCAACCCCCGAAGTCTGGGTTTCCCCGGGGATCACACCACCCATCACAGTTTCCAACTAGACTCTATAAAACCAACATCAGATGAACATATCCAAGTTCTAACACCACAGGATTCCAACATCCAACTCTCCAGAAGAACCATTTACAACTTCAAAATGAACATCAAACTTTCCTCAACTCCTTGTTCTTGCTGAAGGAGACTAAAAAAATATAAATCCGAGCCGAAAACGTTCAGTCACCACTTTCAACACTAATCACTTCTTTAAAACACTACCAAATCTAGAAAAACTAATGCTAGAAGACCCTTCGACCAAAACTTCGACATAGGCGGTCAGTCAGAGCGTACATGGCATTCTCAAATCCCACACGACACCGGCCCACTCACTGTCTCTGTCCGGCTCCTGGTTCTGTCCTCCGTCCAAACGCCCGGCGTCTTCCCCTGATCCCTGGCCGATGTCTCCCGGTCTCTCCCAGCCCAGCTCTGGTCCCTGTCGACATCCCTCCTATCCTGCGGCTCTACAGAAACAGGCTCGCTGCCTCCTCTCGTCGTGGCCCGCCTGTCGAGGTCCGCTTGTCTCTGGCGTCGGTCCTGCCCTCCCGTGCGCGGCTCCGGCCCTCCTGGTCCCGGCGTGGCTCTGCCCTGCAGCGTCCCCCTAGATGTTGGTTGACACAGCATCCCATCCTCGTCGCCAAATGTAACCGATGTGGAATTCACCGGGTTCTTTTAGGATGCTGCACGGGAGACTAACTACAGGGCTAGCAAGAACACACGCAGGACACAGGCATTGCCGTTACGCACGCACGGGAGACGATGGGCTGGGACAGTCTTCTCTGTAACCTTCTCGCGAGCTGTCCCTGTCTCAGACTGTCTTCTGACTGAGCTCCCAACCCACCGAACACCCAGCTTTTATTGTCAAACCACAGACAGGACACATATTGCAATGCAGACAGTCGTCTAGCAAGGGGAACAACACAATATTTCGCACCCATACGACATGTCCTTGATGTTCCTATCATCAAAGCCTCGAATTAGCATAACCAGATTATCATACTGGTCACAAAAACTACAAAGACGATGGCCTATTACATTATACATAAATGTGTCATTTTCAACCCCTTACACATACATGTAGAACTTTATTGACACAACAAAAGTACAGCGACTTTCGTAAGGTGTTAAGCTACATGTAGGCATACAGACAGATATGTGCACATGGGTACAACAAAATTGACCTACGTACAAGACAATGTTTTCTGCTAGGAAGCTGTTCATCCCGTTCATGCTAATACTGTACCTTTGACGTGAGAATACGTGTTTAAAGTCACATAGAAGGTAAGAAGGCGATAATTAAGCCCATTAGAAGATAAGAGCAAAACCACCCGTCTCGCTCTAGTCGATACGTTACGTCTCTTTATTACATTTAGCAAAACCGGGGCCATCAAAAACGTTACTAGTCCCCTTCCTGCATCTGCTTGGAGATTTTGCAGCAAGTACGGACAAGACTGCATGAAGTATAGTAACAACAAGTCTCCGCCCCCTCGGTAATCTGTGTTTTGGACCCTCACCAACAACACAGTGTTCCCGGTATCCCCGCTATGTACGCAATTACATCGGGCTAAATACAGAGCTATAGAGACTTCATTATAAGCGAAAGGTCACACATTCATTTTCTGTAAGTACTACAAACAAGCAAGAAAGGCTCGGATTTAAAAGGCTGGTAATTCTTATCTGTCCGATCGGCCGTGATATTTCCGTCCCGCCAGTCTGGCCAGTCTGTGGGGATTACGACAGTTTGGGTCCTGTTGTAGTGTTGTATACCCCGGTTTCTCTTCATTTTGTTCAACAGACTGAACCTCTAGTCTCTACCAGGCTTCGGAAGGCGGCTGGAAAGAGTAGAAATCGACCAAATAGAGAGATAACATGCCAGGGGAGTTGGTCCGCTAGAGAGTACAGTTTGCCGCCGCGTCTCTTTCCAACCGCCTCCCGAAGCCTGCTAGAGGCTATGAACCTCTGTGTACAGGTGGGGAAGAGACACCGTGGGACGGGTGGTATCACATGTAACTTTCTCCACAATGCCTCCCTTGGGACCCGCTCACAAACGTCGTACAATCATCACACGAAGCACCAATTCTTGGCAAAGTCGTGCATGTGTTCTGTTTCATGCCGTAACTCGCTCTATATAGATAGAGATAGATAGAACAGGCTTAGATTAGAAAAGCATACAGAGACAGACAGATAGATAAATAAATAAATAGACGAATGGATAGACCCTGTCCTGTACGTCTATTAATTGGTGCCACCTTCCCCTACTGCATATATACCTTACCGTGGCTGGTTGAAAATAAAGCAAACATATCTGCTTGGAAGTTACCCGTCATGCATCACGACTTGGCACGCTCGCTACGACCCCCTACGGACGGAATTCCACCAAGGAATCTTAAAACGGCACCTTTGTGACAGAAGACGTCTCAATCCAGCCGTCTGACTTTGATTAAACCAAATAACAACACAGAGTGACGCGATATACGACCGAGATAGATTCATTAAAGTCTCGGAGGTTATCTTTTTCACACTCCGTCTGTCTTCATTGCACGGCTGGACGTGTGACTGCTGGCGATAGACAGCCTCGTGATAAATTGTAAACATACAACCGTACAAACTTATCTTCAAGTAGATGTATGGTCCGTGCTTATTTTTGCAAGTCTCTTCTCTTGTTTGTTATGTCTTGAACTTGTGCGAGACATGTATATAGACAAACACTTGACCGACGTAAAAACAAGTGAAAAGACATAGGAAAACAAGTCATACGTCAGTATCGTTCTAAAAATACGTAAAGACGCAAATCTTGATTGAAGACCGCATGCTGAGATTTACAAGGGCATAGTATTTGGTTTCAAGGTCACGTTTTCTTAGATTAGTTTTACGGAAAACCATTTCCTGTTGCATTAACACATCATCTGCTCTTAGATGCATAAAATCAGATACTAGACCCATAGTATGTGTGACTTAGATCCTTTGAGTCTTACTAAATCTGAGAATCATAATAACAACAAGAGACGTACTACAGTTAGCCAAAACACAGTAGATTGTTGTTTTATGCTGCTAGGCAACAGTACCTAATCAGTACCTGTGAGGATAATTTAAGAAGGTTATCGAGTTGAGACCACGTCTTTTCATATCAATTATTTCCTCACCTATAACCTACCTCATCAATTTAGGCAACAAAGCTTCTGTTGTATGTCATCTATATCACAGGATCTATTTTTGGCAACAACTTGTGTATCGTTATCATATTCGATGAATTCCATCGCGATTATGAAATCTTAGATATCAGAACACTAGAGGCCCCAAAGTTATGTCACTTCATGCCAAAATAAAGGCTATTTAACTAAGACGCGTGACCATAGCAAATCCAAAACACGAGATAGCAAAACCGTAAGTTCCCCTGCAGTACCTACGAAAGCCGCCACGGGGCCAAAATATAATCATTTCCATCACACCCTACAGAGTGCGAAATACCCGTCTGCATTCTGTATTTTACAATCTGCAATTATATTTTGCAGAAGGAAAAATCAGCCTCCTGTCTATCTCAATAGCCTGCTTTTCTGTACAAAGAGAGATGGGTTTTAGAATCAGACAAAAATAATCTAAAACACGAGCACAGCCAAACCAATTGGCATTGGTACCAGTCTGATGACTTTGAACGTCTTTTACCTTACTAGACGACCTTGACTTTGGAAACCCTGTGAGGGAGGTTTCCCAGTACGGCTGTGTTCTATCTGTTCTCCCAGTGCTACTCATTAATAGGAAAAGTGCTTGTTGGACGCTCGAAAGGCTTATGGGCATAACTCATATCTCTGCGTGTTTGTGCAGGTTCTTTAAATAAAGTGTTCCTTAACAAAGGACTTATCAGATCTTTGCACAGCTCGGGTGAAGTCTGTATATATCACATCGACACTTTTGTGCTTACCTTGGCAATCCTGCGGGCCGTTTCGGCTCGGTTTTGCCGTTTTTCGGATGAGAGTGTGCCGGTGTTTACGTCGGTGGTGCTCGCCCCAGGCACGGTATCTGTCACTGGAGTCTGAACACTGGCCAAGAATGTGTGAGAGCAAACTCAAGCGTTACATCTTTAAGCTTCTCTTCTAAGGGTCTTTATTGGAGGTGTTGGACGATCCGTCACAGAAACAAGAACACAGACAGTATTTGAAGTGCCCATGAACCCCGTCGTGCATACATGAATGCATGTATGTCTAGAATACTGGCAATCATCTAATGTGATAAACACTTCAAAATTTGTCTCTTATTCCACATTGTTACTGTTTGATATAAACAATTAGCCTCCTGGGAAGATTTTGTAATAAACAGATCCAGTGCCTGCGGCATTTGTTTTTATGTATAAGATCATATCATCATCGTCAAGAGGGGGCCGCATATCCTCTACCAGGCTTCGGGAAGCGGCAGGAAAGAGTAGAAACTGACCAAATAGACTAGATTAACATGCCAGGGGAGTTGGTCCGCCCTGAGAGAATAGTTTGCCGCTCCCCTGGCATATAATCTCTCTATCTGGTCATTTTCTACTCTTTTCAGCCGCTTCCCGAAGCCTGGTAGAGGCTAGGGCCGCATCCTCCTGTCGGTTTTCCCGTGACTGGTGCATGATGGGTAACGTTACAGGTTCTTTCATCCCACCTGTTGGTGTTTAACACCGTCCGTGTGGTTCTGTCACTTCAGACGTGTGCTGGAGTTAACCGGGCAAGGTCGATAGACCCGATAAAAACTCCTGCAAACAACACAAACTCAGGTTCACCCAAGGTGGGACAAATCCTCTGGGAAGGCAAACCTGACCTCAGCGAAAACACCGGGGATTATGTGGAACTTTGATGTCGGTCTACACGATAACGTGCACATGTTGCAAAGTGCGAAGTATTAAAGATATCAACGTCCGACCTAGCAAAACCTTCATCTAATAGTATTTTAACAGTTGTTGTCTATCTTGAATAGGGTTCTTGGTTTGTAAAGTTTGAACTTTGAAGTAAGTCAGTCCTCCTACACAGCACTGCCAGTTTGACAATCCTTTTACTTTACTCTTCTACGGGCTTGGCATTGAGTGTCCCATTCCTGTTAAAACAGGTACACAGTGTCAAATTCTAATGAGAGGACAGACGGCTTTTTGACTAAAATGTGACTTGGCTAAAATGTGAAAGTGGAGAAGTGAACACAACTCGTTAAAGTGTACATAAATCACAGTAATGGTGGTACGTTGATAGGAAGCAGGCTCCGTGTAGCCAAGGTGTCGCCTTGTTCAGTCCCAGTTCTCCAAGTGATCACGGTCTGAGGATCAACAAAACTAGCGGTACTCACGATTGTCTCTCCTTTGAGATTTCTCCTTTATTCCCCATCTACCATCTAACTAACCATGGTGCCAAAGGAGAACATAAGAGTACCACCAAGCACCATAATCCAAGAAGATACGCGGAGGCGGATCGTAACGATCTCTCTATTTCTGACAGCTGCCCCCTCCCTCCACAGTAGGGAACGACACAATGTTCTCTCCCAATATCTGCTTGAATATCATCGGTGGTAGCGCAGGTTACTAGTATCTCTTGTCTATCTACAACCGCAGCTATTGCGGCGTTTCGTGCCGGAAAAATACCAAGTGAGTATCGCTAGGTCTCCCTTGCTTGCTATATATAGTGCCAACCTAGGCAGCATCTTACACGAACGGCGACCTGTGTGGCCACCGACCCCCCCTCCCAACATACAAGCACTGCGGCAAATCCTTCTCGGCTGTTGCTTCTTCTTTCATCCGCCACCTTTTTAGGTCTCAAGTGTGCTCCAACTGACAATCACTGAACACTACAAATCCTCTTTATCCTCAATACAAAGCAAAGACTGTTCTTAAAGAACGTAAATCTTACCCTGTGTAGAACAACAGCCACAAGTGGTGTTTATGTAGAAAAGGGATAAATTTGCCCGACAGGCTCACACAATAGACTTCTTAAGCCGTGCCGCATGTTCAAACTAGTTGCGCGATGTTATGTAATCTGTGGAGAAAGCTAGACCGAGAAAAAGCGGATTGTCTGAGCCCGTTGAGTTGAGCGGAGCGGGACAAAGCCTCAGACGGCGGACTATTGTGTCCTAATGGCGCGTGAACTTGGACGTGTAAGGTCTGGCGCCGAGGTGCCCTGGGCGAGATGATTTGTCTCTCTCTATTCTCCCACCGTTAACCTACTGTTCTCTTGTATGTAACGGTATCGAGCTTTAATGGGTTGGAAGGGGCCAGAAAGTGCTACATACACACAGTATATGTTTATGCAGGAACTGGAACCATTGCCATACAGTCTTTACAGAACGTGATTGCACAACAATTGTGACAGGTACAATGTATGTTAATAGTTACTAGTTCTTGAGCAGTGCTAAGCATCAAGACTAACATCTATGCTTTTGCCTTTGACGTCGACAATGCTAATACCATAGGACAGATAGATTTGTGTGGAAATATGAGTGAATAAACGTAACGATTTTCAACGACATGAAGGGGTGATTGTGATTGTTTGTGACCCACCAAGACGTACATTTGAGATAATAGTGCTTGGGGGTGTAGGAAATGACATAAACGTACGGTACACGGGGACAAGGAACATCTATCGCCAGGCAGAGGCGGTGGACGATAATTTCCCCAGGGTCGATTTATCGACAAGTAGTTCAAAACAAGTGAAAATGTAAATGTGTTGGAGAAGTTGACAGAAAAGAAAACGAACTACAACGGAAAGACCGTCAGTGTCCTGTCTTCCCGATCTTTTAGGTACGAAAGGTTCGCTTTATTTTCGGCAACAACACCCTTCAGAATAGTTCTTTCCGCATCGATTATGTCCTTGAAGGTGATGTTATCTGAAGACCACGCAAGTTGTAGTTACATGGCGGTCAGAAGTACGGCAACAAACATGAGTACATGTCTGAAGTTGTTCTGTGTCAATGCGATGAGTCAGACAATAACGGGGCACAACGGTGACATAATGCTGCCCAAAATGACTTGACATTGTCTTTCGTGATCTATGATTTCCTTCTGTGGCGCGGCGGGCCGTAAGAAATCTAGAAGCTAGTTGGTCACAGAATCTAAAGCCCTCTCCATAAAACACTAATCCCGGAAGGACAACCGGAACACATCCCACTTATCTGAAGGTCAAGGCCGGCGAACTTCCCGTCATGTGTCCTGTAAGGACTGACTTTATTCTACCCCCGTCCCGGTCTGGGCACTTTCAGTACACCACCCTATTCTGGGGTCAAGGATTGCGGAGAAAAGTAGAGGGGTAAGGGGTTGGGTTAGCCTGGGCGCCATCCATTTGTATACCAGGGCACCAATACTTGCTCTCTAATATATTTGGGGTTGGGTAGAGTTCGGGATTAGCCTGGGTGCCAGACTGTTTCCAGGCCCTACACAGGTCAGTTCTATGAAATTATACCACAGCCTCCGTCAGTTATACCCTGGTTCACAATGACGTAATTCTGGGCCTAGTGTTTTATGTGTCTGGCAGCCAGGCTAGTTCGGGACGAAAGTGTCGAAACGTCATCTTCAAGCAGATGTAGGGAGGGAATTACGCAAAAGCTTCGCAACCAAGAGGCAGCGAGAACACCACCTTTCTTCCTATCAACAACATCTCATCAGCTTATATATTGATGCTTTGATTCATTCAATTATCAAAAGACAAGTGACTGTCTCTAGTCTATGCTCCCATAAGTCTCTGTCGCCCCAGTCCGTCCGGACCTAGCTATAGACCACGTTACGTGCAGGGCCGAGAAGCCGTGCCGCCTGTATATGAGAACATCTCCGCGGAGTTTAATCAGTAACTGAAGAAACGCCTGCCAAGTGGCAAACCACAGTGAATTTGGTTGTACTATTTGTGGTGTTTGGCAATGGGCCTAAATGTCTCTGATGATTCAGTGAACTAGAGACGGCCTTTCAAATTTACAGGGTGGAAACCAAACAGTTACCGATCCATTTGTTCACAATGTGTCCCACGCGTCTAGTCTGGGCCCGTGGCGACGATTTTTCACCGCTTTCTTCACTAACGTCGTGTTCAATAACAGCCCGCCGTTTATTACTAAAACGAGCGTAATGTTTCAGGCATTGTTGTTGAAAACTGGCACTGAGCGCTCAAGGCATTTGGACTCTGGTGACTAATCTCCAAGCAAGCTTGGGCTTGTTTGTAGGTCTTTCTAGTTGTGCGCGTACGCGTTTTTTCTCTGTTCCTCTCTGCAGATGTACTGCACCTGCTAGTGGAGACTAAATCGGTGACGACAGACAGCTAGTAAAGACAGATATGTCGTACATCTCTAGTCGTGGCGACAACTAGACTGAAATCCCCATATTCCGCCACTTTCTTACCCTCCATCACTGACAATGACAAATGCCCAATCAACCTTTCGTCGAACGTTGTCACTAATGAGTAGCTAGATCAACGTCCGATAAAAATAATTCAGACTGGGTTATTGTTTTCAGTCCTGTCGATAGAAATAAATCATTCGATGACAAGTCCCTGCTCGTGATCGTTTTCCAAGACGCATGACCGTCAAGGGAACGTGTCTTAGATGTTTTACAAGACGACTTGTAGAAGTTGGGCCAATCCGGAAGACCTCTTATCGCTTTGTGAGTCTCTGAGCGCCTGTACCGAGGGTCCCGTCACGTCTGACACCTGCTCAACAGTTTGGCTCCCCGCTTTTTCCCTGTGCCACATAGCGAGCAGTGAATCCCGGAAGCCTGATAGATTATTTTTGAGCTCAGTCCTCTTCCGAAGTGTCACTGGTCAGTACACCTCTCACCCTACACCCATTCGTCAACGTTAACTTGCCACAGCACTGACTATTTGACTTTTCAAGTTTGTTTTTTTGTCAGTTTAGTCAGCAGATGTGGTCCACATAAGGATTAGAATCTTCCACTGATCTCTCAAGTGTTTCTCAGTATGTAATCCTTGGGTAAATAAATAACTGGATATTTTCTTTAGCCAAACAAAATCATGTGTGCTTGCAGAAGAGATTAGTTTTCTCCCATGTGTGGTAGGATGCAGACTGCAGGGGATCGTGGGGTCCAAGGTGGGGGGGGGGGGTAGATCATCTGGTTTCTTCTTCTTCCTCTTCTCGGGGCCAAACAGTGATTGGCATCAGATCAACCTTGGCAAGGGAAATCAAAGCTTTAACTATTTTGATTTATAATATGCAGGGATCGAAATTCATTTTTTTGATTAGGTGCACTGGTGCACCTAACCAAAAAAATTAGGTGCACCAAAAAAAATTTGGGTGCACCACATATTTCCAGTAGTAGATTAATAAGTTAAATATTATTAATATCAAATTAATATTCCACACGTAAAGAATGCTAAAAATGATCGTAGCAAGAGTGGAAATTGCATCGCTATGGAAATAACACAGTAATGATCTTACCGAAAAAGGGCAAATTAGGATGCCGAGATCGAAAAAAAAAATTATAAAAAAAATCTAGAAATGAAAAAAAATCACACAAAGCCTCAATCTTTTTGCACTTGACTTCTCGGTTGATTCGGTTTCGGACTCCGACTCTGATGACCCGGAACTGGACAGTCGGAAGGAGCTCGGGAGGCCGTGGAGGAGGGCCCGGGAATGTTGTCGAGAGCACATGGCCGCCCCCTCCCCCTCTGTCTCGGCGCTCCCACGGCACGGTCTGTCCACTTCTCGCTCGTCCGGGCGTGTTTCCCGTTGGTTTCCAGCTTCATCGCTTCCTTCGGGGTTCTGAAGAGCTTGGGCTGATGTTGCCACATCTCGTCGTCATCACGATCGGACCTCGGCTGAAGGAACCGTAGAAGCGAAGTCTGTCTCGACATATTTGTTTTGCTTTGTCATCCACGAATTTCATGGCCGAATTTTGTCGACACCCGGGTTTTGACGATGTGACCTCGAAGATTATCGAAGTCAAGCGAAAACTGCACGAAAACAACACTTTGTCACATGACATGCCCCCGAGGTAACTCCCAAAAGACGTCGGAAAGTTCCGGAAGCGAGTTCGCGATGTTTTGGTCACATGACTATCAAGAAACCGGGGAACGAGAGGGAAGAGAGATCATGTCCAGTGTTGTAGTCGGGATCCGGAAGTTGGTGGGTAACGCGAAGTCGGCACTGCGCCGACACATAATTTTTCGGGCTTTAAAAACTGAAGTAAATCTAATTCTATCTCAAGAATTTCAAACAAGCAGTGCATCAAAGGTTTTTTATTATTTTATTCCATCAAAGCAATGTTGGAATTACAGTGTTTTGTACCTTTACCGTACTAATACTACAAAAATATTTAGGTGCACCGGTGCACCCACAGTCAAAAATTGGGTGCACCGATCCAGATTTGGGTGCACTAAGGTGCACATGCACCCATTATTTCGATCCCTGATATGTTACAGAATAAAACAAAGAAAATCGACTTTTCATGCCAATTTGATAGTAGCCTGGTAGCTTTGAACAAAACAATAACCATGACCACTTTTGCTGTATTCTTATCATATCGGTGCATAGTTTCTGGTTTGCGTTTAGATGTAATCAATACATCAAACATGACGCGGAAAGTCTCAAAGGTAGGAGCCGCCATGTTCTTGGACGATAGAATATTTACCTGCAATGTATTCATTTTAACAAAGACTGTCAAATTCACTACACATACCTCTAGCATCGTGAAGGGAAACACTCTAAGCTTGCTGGAATATGTTGGCTTTCTAGGTTCAACTCCAAATCACCACCCACCGGGTTGAAAACATGTTTGAAATGTTATGAAGAGCGTTAATCAGAGAGCGAACAAAGTGGTTAGCGGCGTGAGTTGCAGCGTTCCCCGGCTGCCTGTCGCCGCCGTGAGCCGGGTGTCGCGAACAGAAACCAGCGGCAGCTACACGTCACACATGGGGAGAGATGGTGATGATAAGGACTCATTAGCTACATTATGGTATGGCGTCGTTCAATGTTGCTGTATGTAGCCGCTATATCAACGTTGAAGTCTAGCTAATGAGAACTCTTGATACATTCCGCTCAGCTTGCAAGCAGATGTTGTGAGGGGCCATTTCCCCAGTTTTACACGACCCTGTGTTAGGAGTAGGAGTCAGTCTAGAGTGAGATCTCGTCTTGTGCAGTTCTCTGACAGCTCGGTTCACCCCGCTAGCCTCGGCTACCCTACACCTGTACCTCTACAAATCGTGACACGTTCCACTTTTGACGGTTCTCACAGAGTAGGCCGAGCCTGCACAACTTTAACTGAGCGGTTTGAAATAGGTTTTCTATTTTTGGTAGAAACTGTATGTCTGTCCAAAAAGCTTAGCGTCAGAAAACTTCAATCATTTTCTATAGAGATGTTACGTACATGCCGTATGCGTAACACGTTTGTGCTATATTTTGGGAAGAGCAGAATAACAACGGAGCAATTTTTGCGTACTAGGCCGACGAAACTTTTTTTCTACGTCCCCTCTTCCATTTAATTTCAATTCACATACACAAACATGTATCTACCCTAATGTTTACTGGGTATGCATCGCGTCTTTGATCGAATTGAGCTGATGGTGACTGGATCAGTGCGCATGTCTGAGTAGACGTTCTGTCCCAGGTCTCAGACGACCTCACACCCCCGGTCCTCCACAGGACTCTCACCGCTGGCTGTCCTCCAGACCCGCCGGGAAGTGGTCTTGTATGTACCGTGCCGGGTGATACCGACTCCCGCCACCACGCACTGTGTCCTAACGTTAGGTCTAGCCAGGTAAGGAAACTTGCAATTTGTCTGTCTGCGTATCCTGGCAATTATAGACCTCTCCGGGATGTCCCGGGCTGTGTTCGGCAGGCCTGCGTAGCTGGGATGACTCAGGCTGCGGTCGGGATAGACCACAAGGACGGGACGGAAAATTCCCCTGTCATTCAACAACTCCAGTCTCCGTATAGATACTGGGAGGTAAGATCGCAACGTCCTCAAATGTCCCGTTCATTCAACAATTAAAGAGGGTCGCCGGTCTTAAAAAAGGCCAACCAGAGAACGCTACGTATTTCCTCCCAGTATCTACTTGAAAGATCAAGCTAAGTTCGTTCATAAATTATATGCGTACATGATGCATTTATTGCTAATGGCGAGTGGCTCTTTTTAGTCATCAAATTGTTCTCATGTGCATATCTTAAACCACCGTGGAAATTTTCCCCAATTTAAGTACTGCCTACACTCAGGTATTACTAATAAACAAATTACGTATGTCTATGATCAGGATTATGCCTATGTTTGGCAAATTTTTAAAAGGAAATCCGAGGATACGGGTTCTCATATCTGCATTGTCGATAAAACAGTGACTCAAATCATCCGTCTGGCCCTGGGGGCAGCCGTGTTAACCCACACAACCTCCGCGGTTGTCTACTTTAGCTTGCTAGGGACACTCCGTACAATGCAGGGATAGATCCTGCGGTCAGCGGACTACAGTCCGTGGCGGGAAGTTAAGGAGACGGACCGTCTACTTCTTAAGGGCGCACGGCCAGGTGTGATAGCATCTTTCTGGACCATTTCGGTCCCCGCAAATAAACTCCAGAAAACAAGGCCTTGAGATGATATCTCACCGCACACAGGTGAAAAACAAATCATTCACCGAGACAGTCATTTCCGTAGAGACAAAATGTCTTTTTTTTTCATGTTTTTGTTATAAAATCGATATGATAAGTATGAAAGAGGATATGGTCTGTTACTATTTCAGAAGTATACAAGCCTGGTTCCATCTTAGGTCTGCGACAAGTATTACTAGAACCAACTAGAGGTTCCCTGTACTTTAAAGAAAATAACGAAAGACGTCACCAGTGAATCGAACGGTGCAAACCTCGGAGTGTTCTCTGCTGTTGTCAACAGTCTGTAGAGGTTTTCATCGGCCTTTAAGAGAGGAAATTACCGTCGAAAATTATCGGGCATAGAAACACGTGTCATTTCCCAAGAGTTCAGAGTCGACACGCTACCGTCACGTCGGAGAAAGTCCGAGTATTCTCCGCATCTCTTCTGTGTCAACAACGGGTTGTTTTGTTGATGGACACTTGTTTGTGTTTCTCTGATGTTTTGTCTCTTTGTGTTGATGCATGTCTGTGTTGTCCATACATTTCTGACAAGAATTTGACCTTCCCTGCCTTTCGAATGTAGAGCGGGCCTGCTCTCCGACTGTTACTTACATGTACTACAAGACGTCTCAGAACACTGACAGTTTCTTGTGAGACTTCCTGGCACCTTGTTCTTGCTGTAGTTCCTTCTCCCTCGCCCTCAGCCTCTCTAACTGGTGTTCCGTGGCGGAGATTTTAGCCTGAAACTGCGCTGCGGCCGTGGCGTCCCTGTGACAAGACAGAGAAGACAGAGTTATTTTTTCTTTATTCCAACAAGTGAGAAGTGAGGAAAGTCGTGTGAAGTGCCTTTCCCAATGGTACAAGACAAGGCATGGCATGGCATGGTTCGAACCCGGGACCTCTTGGTTCTGAGACGAACACTCGCCACACGACCCCGCCTAACTTGAGTTAATTGTTGTGAAGAATGCGGTGGAAACGACTCCTTGGTATGTCAGTGGCGCGGGGAATGCTTCTGAAGTGGTTTACCTGTCTAGAAGAAAATCGCTTTACATGGTCCGAAAAACGGGGAAGGTGTTCATTTCAAGGGCACTAAGAGGGTAGTTGTTCAGTTCAAGAGACAAAACAGGACTAAGCCACTCTTATCTCTCTACTACAAACTCGACGTGAGAAACGGCGCCCTTAACCTCATCTAGTCAGTATTGATGGCCGAAGGACCGTATAATTTATCCCTGACCATGTTGATACAAGGGCACTGTACAGCGGACCACCCGTTAGCATGCCCTATCCATCTCTTGCTATGGACAATCCAGCTGAGAAGAGTAACTTTTTCTAATCCCTGTCAGCTTACATTTCATTAACTGATTTCCTGAGGCCACAATCTTGTTACATATTTTCTTTCATCACGAAATTCTTGACCACCTGTTAAAGTGTTTTAGCGGAATACCATTAGGAGTGCTTTGCCTCTTGAATACTGGAGGTTGATGACAGAGAATGGAAGCGATGGCTTTGTGTAATTACGAGTATCAACATCGATGTTTATTTCTCGGTCAGGGTAGAGGGCGTTCTCCTATTGTTATCTTGAAGCCTTTTAGTCAAAGCATCCCCAGACCACCCGTGATCGTCTCTGGTGCACGATTTTCACCACTGCCTAACGCCACAGAGCAACAGTGCAACACAAGATGCCGTACTAAGTGTCTAACCTCTTATCATGGACACACGAGAAACACAATCTCTACCACTACGAGCTAATTAACTTCGCGAAACCAAGTCTGTGTAAGACTTTACAAGTGGGACAGAGTTAATGTGGCCACGGTAGACACAACAACACGCTCGTCAACGCCCTGACCCGGTTTTTAACCAGCGGGGTGTGAGGACCCTGCCTTCTGAAGGAGCGGAACATTTAACAGTCACAACAGGTGACCTGCCGTCTCCATGCCGATGTTGGGAGGAAAGATCGTGACGTTTTCTGTTATGACAGCGTGTCAGACAAACAGGATTACACTAATTTGTAGGAAAACGCTGCGATCGTACCTCCTGACACCTGTTTGTAGACTAGAGAGCTTCATGACTTTGGCATTCAAATCAGGGAGGGTCACAGTGAATGTCTCTCCGGCGTTTGGAAAGAAATATATTGTAATGTGTTTACATCTATTGTGCAACAAATTGAAGAATTTGGTTGTCTGTCTTATTCTTTTTTTGTGGGGGTGTGGGCGACTTTTCCAAGGACTGAGGAGGAGGCATGAGTTGTCATAATGATATTTTCCCGATAAAATTGCACCGACCAAAAAATTGCCACTATAGCTTCGACGCTTTCGCACCTTCCTTGGATACTAGCGTCCTGCAAGAAAGTGACTAGAAATAGCTAGATTGGTTCAACGTCTGTGTCTACGCCCATAAGAACAGACCAACTCCCTGTCGACCCGCCGTGGTGCCGTTGCGCTGCCCTGAAGTGTATGTGTACGTGTATGTGTTGTACCGAGCCGTGGCGCTGCCCTGAAGTGTATGTGTACGTGTATGTGTTGTACGGAGCCATGGCGCTGCCCTAAGGTGTGTGTACATGTTGTAGTGCTATATTTTGTACACACACAGGGCCGACCCCGTGGCGGCTCGGGGTGGCTGGCTTTTCCTGACAACATCCTGACGGGTCTGTCATTGTGCTTACATATTGAATTATACACGAAACGTTAAAGCTGTGGAGGGAAACGCTTTCGTGACATCCAACCATTAATTTGACAAAGCATTGACAGACATCCAGCACATATTGCCAAGAATAACATAAATGGACCTTTCTGCCATCATATTGTGGATCTGGGTATTCTTACATATACGCTACTAGCCTACTACCTACTGAAGAGTCAGAATACAAGGGGCTAATAAGCATCACCTAAATATCATCATTTTATGGTACTATCAACACACAAACGGTAGTTCTCATTAACCCTCAGCCTGCTATGGTAGCCAAATCTGTATTGGGTTAAGGTTTAGACAGCAGGTAGCAGTTTCCCATTGTAAGAGTTTCTGATGAGACTCTCCGGACAGAGATCGCTCAGCGATTGTTGAGCGACTGGAATTCGATTTGTGTGACCCTTAACTACGGTCAATGACCGGGACCAGACGTCTGTCACCATGGTAACAAGTTGGGTTACATCATTTTGGTCGCTGAGCGATCGCTCATCGGTCACAGCCTCCAGTGGAAACTGGAGTGTAAAGGAGCCCAAGTCCCTGTTCTACATCTCCGCCTACTCAGTCTCGAGTCTTCAGTCTCTCCATGTTCATCACTAAGGACCGCTAAGCTTTAAATTCCTGTGCTGAATCCCACCTGAGCCGTGATTGCCCAACGTACCCACCGGGCGGTCCGAACAAAATTGGGGCTTGCCCTAAAACGGCAGCCGTGGCCTTACCGTCCCAGACACTCCCGTCTGTATTACGTTCAACCGCAGGGCTCGAAACTAACTTTTCTTCCTATTGTCCCAGCACTGTCCCAAAAATAAAATTCAATTGTCCCGAAGTGTTCCCAACCTGTTTTGTTGGGAAGTATGCTGTGACTTCAACTTGAAGTCAACTTTATTTTGCTTATATTCACTCCCAGGCGCACTATAACTGCAGAATAGACAGGAAATTCGGGGGGACTTTTCCGGATCTAAAAGCCCGGACATGTGCCTGATAAACAAAAGAAGGGCTGACATTTTGATGTTGATTATTTTTCTATTGTCCCAAAAATGTCCCAAAGTGTCTTTTCAGTTGTCCCATTTTAGTGGTCAGTGGCAATTGGACCACCTTTAATTTCGAGGCCTGCAGCCGGTCGCTTTTCCACAGGATGTTTTTGCAGAGGGGTATGAAATGTGATCCGCTGTATTACCTTCACTTCTTAGGGCCTTATCTTAATTGCCGGAGTAACTGAAGGTCAACCCCCCTCTGGATGTGTACAGCATGTCTTCAATTACTGCCATATTTCAAAACATGACGACTACATGTGTGCTTTGTCATAAGCGATAGATTTCAGTATATCCGTATGCTTTCTTGTGTTATGCTGTAAGAATGGAAAATGAATCGTATATAACATCAAAGCTTTACATTCGAAGGGGGTCGGTTCAAGGGTATCAAAGCAAACAAACGAACAAACAAAGAGTGCAGAAAGCATACAACAAGTATTCATAATATGTTAATTTTTTTTCCAAGCGACATTCTGGCAACCATCCTCTCTATGACATTGATGGCAAGTTTTCAACCAACCATTCTGACTGCCTCGTTTCTTCTTGACCTAATTTGCGCAAATAGACAAAAGCATCCACACAGACGAAGAGAAAGCAATGTAAAATGTAGGTCAGACAACCGTGCTATAAAATTCAGAGTTCACTGAACTTTTAAGTTATAAACATCTCGCTCTTTGTCGCTTTGACGTTGGCCAGCCCCCCCACCCCCACAAAGATCCCGGAACAACCCAAGACGACATTGTTTTCCCAAGTCGTGCTTAAAACACACGCCCAACACGATTTATTACACACAACCCACTTCACGTAAGCTCTCAGATAGTGTTTACAACTGGTTCTCTTCTAGTCTAGTTGGCCACACGGTGCCGTAACTCGTGCCAAGTTCTGTTCGCCGCTCCGGGCTGTGTAGAAGCCAGAGCTTCGCTCCTACCATTCCACCAGCGCGTTCACCCAGGTAATACCCCGTCAAACCCACGCTCGGGCGTCATGCAGGGAAAACTGGGCTTTCTCATGTCAGAAGTGGGCCTTACAGAAACTCTCGTGCTGCGGAAGGGGGAGAGACGGACATGTCTGGGGCTAACTCGGTATTGTGAGCGGGATTTGTCCCTTCGCCCACGCCGCTAGCCTCTACCAGGCTCCGGAAGTGGTAGATACCATATAGCCTCCTTCGCAGACTTCTGAGGGGGTGGCGTTAATTTTTTTTCAGTGGCGAAACCGTCTCTACCCGACAAAGGCAACGTCCATCCGCGGCATAACTCGCGTCGCTCCCAAGAAAAAATTTAACGCCTCAGAAGTCTAGATCTGCGAAGGAGGCTACAGAAGCGGACGGAAAGAGCAAAAATTGACCAAAATAGACAAATAACAACCCACATGATATTCGTCTTTTTGGCCAGTTTCTACTCTTTATTGCTTCTGAAGTCTCGTAGAAGCTACATGTAGCACGTCACAAGAGTCTGGTCTAACAGGGTCTTTTGACATTTCTGACGTCACCGTTTCCAGATGGATGGCGCAGGTGCATGTGAAAGGTCAATGACCTGGAGTAACCGCGGCGCGGCCCGTTCCTGCAGATCGTCCCGCTGCGTCTTAGAAAATTGAACTTTAAGTATTTATAGTCATCTCAAGCCGTCTCATGACCCCCACTGGGCAGAAAATGGGTTATCATAGCAGAGAAGTCCAATGTCTGATTACGGTATTATCAACACCAGATGATTTACTCTGTCTACCTTCATAAATCACACGGAATATGGTTCAGAAAAGACCACCTGCTGGTATTCCTATGTTGTTCACGACTATAAAACTGTTAGGACTAAACAGTAAATTTAAACTTAAAGAATACAAAACTGTTTTGTAGCCCAGACATGGAACATTGACCAATGCGATTTATGAAGAAAAAAAACCTGCTATGCCTACATTTATCGGTTGACCGTTAGCACTAAGCTAAACTAAACCAAACTAAATCCTGAAAGCTGTTTTAGTTGTCCTAACACAGAGAAAATGCCGTAGAAATAGACACTAGCTACACATGCCACGATTGAATAGCAACACTGGATTAGGCCTTGAGGTTGTAAGAAGTCAAAGAAATATTCGAAGGGACCTGAAGATTGTTGTAAGATGAAGACTTAAGAGGAATGGGGTCTAAACCGGTTTGAGAACTGTTATGCATCCAAGTATGAAAACCTCTCCGTTCGGGCCATTTCCTCCTTTCTGCACTCCGTTCTGGAGAAAGTGTTTTAAAGAGAAGACAGGAACGTGGCTGTCACCAAGGCCGTCCATCATACTGTCATCAGCCTGCAGTGTCGCCGGGTTATCACTCACCACTCCGCACATGGCCCCGCGTTATCCGGACCAGTTGTACCGGGGTGGTGAACGCACGTCTCATGGTTGTACACAAGTCGTACTTGTACACATGACCGAGTACAGGGGAAAGTACACGTAACCTCAGGCCTCGAAATTAACTTTTCTTCCTATTGTCCAAGCACTGTCCCAAAAATACATGTCAATTGTCCCGAAGTGAGGATGAACTGTCCCAACCTGTTTTTGGGAAGTATTGTATGACTTCAACTTGAATTCAACTTCATTTTGCTTATGTTCACTCCCAGGCGCAGGCGCGCTAAAATTGCAGTGTAGACAGGAAATTCAGGGGGACTTTTCCGGATCCAAAAGCCGGGACGTGTGCCTGATAAACAAAAGAAAGGTTGAGATTCTGATGTTGATTATTTTTCTATTGTGCCACAAATGTTCCAAAGTGTCTTTTTAGTTGTCCCAGTCTAAATTTGAGTGGTCAGCGGCCATATTGGACCACCTTTAATTTAGAACCCTGGTAACACACGAGGCTCTTGTTTATTGGATAAACACAGAGACCATCACGGGTCGTGATTCAACCGAAATGACCGGCTAAAAACCTGCAGACTGGATATTTCGAGAGGCGCAGTTCTGGAAGAGTCAACATGGCTACCGTGCACGCCAATCACACGCGAGAGGGCAGCCTGAAGAAAGACGGGTTTAAGGTTGTCACTGCGGGAGTTTTCTGTCACAACAGGAACTATAAACCGAAAACAATCAAACTCTCATTAAAAGGTCGACGGATGGTGTCAAAATAAACATTTGGAGACGGGAGGCGGCTTGATATTTAAGAACATTTCCCACCTGTAGGTACTCTTTTAATTTAACAGTTTATACAGAAATAAGAGCCATAAAAAGGACGTGGAAAGTCACAACTACTAGTAAATCTCACCATTACAGATACTTTGAGTGGCACCAGGTTAACATTTACATAAACGTTTCCCCACCTTCCTACGTTCCTGAGATGTTGTTCTTTCAACTTGACCAGAGTTTTCTGTAGGGAGTTGATCTCTTCGTGAACTTGTAACATCTGGAAAAGAAGAACGTGTCAGAAGGTCAACATGGCGACCGTGAGTGGACATGTGCGGCAACGCGTACACACGACAAGGTTCAAACACAATAGTCTCCAACAGACTCATTCCAGGCAAATGGACCCTCTCTGGCTGGCCAGCTCCTCTGGCCAATTATATCCCCATTTTAGGCCGATTTTAACTATTTTTAGCTTGCAAAGGAGTCTGGTGGCGACTACAAACACAGCAACAAGGTGGCAAGAAATACTATTAGACATATTGTTTATTTTCTTTGATTATGTCCGTTAAGTGCCAACAAGTGTTGCCACCAGCCTTTGTCTCACCAATGTGTCTTAAACGTGAATTTGATTAGTTGCATATTCTTACACCAGTCATAGCCAACATTTACCCAGTATCAGTATCTCCCATTACAGCGAAGTACAGACTAAGTTTATGTGTAAGCAAAGGATTTGTTTCTATAAAAATATCGAGAATAATACTACTTTTGTTCTTACGTCTTAATTGCGTATCACAGAAACATGAGCGGTGTCGCTGGGTATTCATTAAAGGGAAAGACATCAGCACCAAGGCCAGGAGACGGCCAGCCGGAAAGCTTCAATTGTTGGAAGCCGGGGAGAGCTTTGGCAGAAAACTCTGAGAAAGGGTAGCCTGGAGTCCAGCCTTGTTAGCTTTACTAGTGCTGTCCCCAAGATCCGCTACCCCGCCAACAAGAGGATCAAGTGGACTTAAAGTTAAGGAAGGCTGGACTCCAGGCTAAAGCCGGGAAAGAACAACAGTGTAAAGAATAGGAGAACCCAGAAGCCCGTCTAGTGAGAGTCAAAGCAAACGTTCTTAGCACAGTTGTAACCCTTGACAGTTTATTACACCGCCGCTCACTGAGCTGAAACTGTGCGTGGAGCGGAATCAGGTTCGGCTGAAACGTAAGCTTTCAGCGTCCGCCCGTGATATAGTCCTAACAGGCGCACTCCAAATACACAGTGTGCCGCGAAGGGCCAAGGGCAGATCCGCTGCGTGTTGTTCTTGGCGCGCTGCTCGCCCTGGGGTTCCTAGAAGACATGGTTAAGGTCTTGGCGAGCTCGTCTTAAGGAGATTGAAGACGCCGAGGTGTGTCAGGGTCTGACCGCGACATGACAGACGTGAAGACAGGATTTATGTCCCAACAAAACGGACCATGTCTCACGTACCCACACATGGGTGATGACAAGCGCTCGTGAACGACATCTGTACTTTTAAACTTGACCCTCGGTCCTTTGCGTCACTTTGTAAACAGTCTATGTACATGACTTATTTTCTTAAAGGCTTGGAACATCATGCCCCGACCGGCTATGTTATGAGCTTGCAAAATCATTAAACAGAAGTCCACGTTTGAAGGACAGTGGTGTGTTTGTGTACGTTTGAGAGCTGCAGTCACTCTTTTGAAGTGGATATTTTTTCGATTCGCCAAAGACAGCATCTAATCCATGTTAGCAATGGCTTAACGTGTTTTACATAAACACTTCAGAAGTTGTGATTTCGAAAAGCTGCTTAACTTGAGCTTAGCTTTTAAGGCACCCGCGTTTATTTACCATATCAGCGTATCTTGCGTAACAGTAACCATATAAAATTGGAGAAGCGTGTTTGTAAAAAGTTACCTCTCTCAAACATACTTGAATAGGCTAGTTTGTGTCTGAAATAAATCAGACTGCAACACCACATTAAATCTGTGAAATCACCTTATAAAAACAAACTACAGAGAAAACTACCCCACGTAAATATGCTTCATTAAGGCGATGAGTCCTCCCATATCCCTGGTGATTCACCCACAGACAAACACGCCTGAGGGCAGGTATACGGCCACGCTGTCTGACCTAACCAGGCAGAGAATGACACACGTAAGCCTTGTTAACGACTTCTGCACTGCTACATACAGTAACAGTTGACACTGTGTTTAAGACTTGCCGACAGTGACAAGTTAGCCGTGAACAACCGGCGTCGACTCCAGAACAGTTCCTCATTTTGTCCCCCGCACATCGTGGGTGGTTTACCTTTGATTTTGGCATTGCACTTTGTCAACGTCACCGATAGATGTATTGCCGTTTTCTTTTACTGACGTTTAAAACTCATTACTGTCTAGCTCTATTAATGCTTATGTGGACAAAATAAATAGAACTGTGATGCCTTATTTTTCTTTTAATCCGCAGTTATTGGTCATTTTAATGTCGACTTTCTAACTCTTCACAAAGCCATTTTCTACAAAGTGAGTTTATAGACCGAAATCTATCACTTCCGCAAAATTTCACATCTGCATTCACACTCATATGTCATACAGATTTTTCAATGTCCGACGACTTTATAGTATAGAGATGCTATGACAGACCCGACCGCAGACAAGTACACATGCATCATGATCCGCAATATCCGTTCAAAGACGGTAGAATATTGTATGACACATACGAATATTGACGATTGACCCCAGACTGTCCTCAATTTCCTGTCGTAAACTTGACTACCACGCAGGTGACATAATCTCAACATACACTAGTGTAACAGCGGGTAACTGTGGACTGACGTTCAACCCAAACAAAAGCCAACCCCTGGCAGGAACATGACTGGAAGCCAAGAGTAGAGAACAGAGGGAATGTTGAAGATGAAACACGGCCGGACTACTCAACCAAACAGTTCCGCGGGGGTGGCCAACTATTTGGCAATGCATTCCGCACGTTTGCGACAAGAACGAAGGTCGCCCTTGTTTCTTTAGTGCCTGAATGTCTTACATGTTTGTCTTCGACCTTACATCATCACAGTACCTTGCCCTTTGCCATTGACAATCAGTTCTTCAGTAGGCGGAGTGCTTCCGAGTAGCCGGGTATACGGGGTTCTCATATCTTACATTGCTGCGTACTGTCCTGCACATCAATCCCTAAAATAAGGCATGTGTAGAAATATGCAGCCACATACAGTAGTCAAAGGACGTGACAAACTCCCTCCCTTTCCTATCGACTACAAAAGGCTGCAGTATCGGAGTAAATTTAATCCCAGTCAGTACACACAGGGAGACTTAAGTTCTTAATATTTGTTACATAAAACCACCCCAGACGTCCCTATATGTGGGTGGGAGTATGAGTGACATGAACTTGAGAACATTCCTGCAAGCCTTGTGGGCAAAGATTTTTCAAAGTTTTTCAGAGATGTAACGATATATGTTCTTGCGCAAAAAAAACAGTTACTCAAGCAACTGGATATGATTTTAGAAACGGTAAGACGTTTTAGGGTAGCATCCACTACCTTTCGTCAGTGACACTATATACACTCTTGGTATATGCAATTACTTCGTATTTGCTGGTGCTAAGAGTGTATAAGTATGCATAATATTCGACACTTACATTTGCATAGCCTTGTGAAATTATAAGTGTCAATATAGAAATATTTCAAGTTGGAACAAACTCAGCAGATTCCTGGCCTTCACGTAGCAGTGCCAATATCAGGACCTTCGGCGATATTAGACCCTGATGAAAGCAGGGTTTCTCAAGGATGAGGGGGCGGTACTCCGGGCACAGGGCCTTACGAGGGGTAAAGCCTTAGGGAAGTATCCTTTTAAAATTGGCAGAAAACAACTTAATGTAAAGCTTGATCGAAAGCCTTCGGTCAGTTTCCAACCGATAGTCAGTATAGTCTAACCGAGAATAGTATACAGAACCGTCGGACAGCTTGCAGTTAGACTAATCTTCAAGCAGATGTACATGTATGGCCCTGGCTCGTTTCGTTCGTCTTTTGTTTGGTAAGTAGTGATCATTTTTCCCTGTTTGAGAGGGGTACACAAAACACTCACCACTATGAAGCCATATAAACCACCACACAAAAACGATGTGCAAGGATACCACCACCGGCACAATACATCTGCTTGTAGATTTCAGCCAGACCCCTCTGACACGACATGACTGTTCCTGAGCTGAGGTCAAGGGCACCCGGACTGGTGACTCGTACCAGGCGATGCACACGTCACCCTTTATCTCACTCAGGTACAGGAAAGGTGCCGATTACTGTCGTCTGACACATCCTTGGACATTGTTGTGGGCCGGAGGACATTCATAGCCTCCACCAGACTCCTTTGCAGGCTGAGTAAATAGTAGAAATCGGGCTAAAAACTTTTAAAAAGGATGTAATTGGCCAAGGGGAGTTGGCCGGCTATAGAGTGCCCAATTTGCATGCACGGCCAGTTACATCTCTTTTTAGGCCGATTTCTACTTTAGTTTTATTCAGCCTGCAAAGAAGTCTGGTGGAGACTTGGAAGTACAGATGTTGTAGTGGCGTAGTCTCCACCACCAGGCTACGTGGTGGCTCAACGTAGTTGCCTAAGTTGGACAAATAGTGATTGATTTGCAAAGGGAGTTTTCATCTGGAGTAAGTCCAGTTGGGCACCAGGAAATGGACTTTTCTGGTCGGCTAACTCTAACCCTTCATCTGGCAAACAAACCAACGTGTCTCGCCAAGTCTGTGCCATTTCGCAGCCACCGCTGGAGTTTGGTAGATCCCTGAAGGTAACACACTGGAAAATCGTCCTTCTTTGCAACTCGAGAAAGGCCTTGCTTACAGGAAAGCCTCAACTGACAGTTTTAAATGATAAACTGGAAGGACCATGACATAGATCCAGGTCAAAGGCACTAAATAAAAACCATAGACACGCGGAGTCCCAAAGGGCCCGTGTGCAAGGCTATCTCCGGGACCGGTCCTGCGCTCGGCTGGGTCCTGCATGACGAAGTCAGACAGATGTTCCCCCGGTGAAGGGTCTGTCTTCCCGGTTTCCTTCCGACTCTCACCGCTGGCCATACAAGTAACAACCTCCACTCTACCCTCGGGGACAATCTCGTAAGGTCGATGATTTCCCCCGAGAGAAATTACTTTCATACGAAGAAAGAAGGCTTTTCTCAAACCTTGGAGAGTATTAAGGGTGACAGAAACCACCTTGCAATGGCATAAAACCCTGAGGCGATTTTTTGGCGTTTACCTAGTTTTACAATACCGGGGTCTTGCCCGCGAAGAAAACTGATTCGGCTTGGATAATATCTTAAGGTCATGAAACGACCCCTTACTTAACAGACGAGTGGGAGCCCACTTGCCCGATGTCTAGCTTCCACAGAACAACTATTATTCTAATCCTGCTTTATGCTAATTACAGGGGCGACGCAGTCTCGTTCTGACGGGGGAAGCTGTGTTAGGGAACCACTGAGTCACTGGGGTGATTTGCATGCCGGGTACAGGACCTCGGGCCACCAGACCAGCGCGGCAGCTCGGAGTGTAAGCACGTCCAACTTCGGTCGCGTTCTGTACGGCTGAGCTGGGTCCGGCGTACGTCTTCCAAAGGTAAGGCAACTTTAGAGACGTTTCACTCACCTACACAAGCCACCGTGCAGTTTGCAGTTAAGCTGTCCCTAGCTATGTAGTTCATTCATACAGAGCTGTAAATGTCTGATCGAAGTACCGTTAGCTTCGCACGTCGTTAGGTAGAGTGGCTAAGCGATATCACGTCTGGCCAGGTAAGTAGAGCTTGTGGCTTGCTGTCCACTTCGTACCACAAGTGTTTCTAATTCAGCCGCGCATGGCTAAGCTTACACTTGCCTACCATACGTTGTATTTCGCTTGCAACAGGGCGTAATATTAACTCCTAATATTAACTTAAAAAATGGGAAGGTTGCATATAAACTAGTTATGGGTCTTGCCGACATCAGAAGCCCTTTTCTTTGCTTTTGCCCGTCCCGTCTGGTAGATAAGTTGTGAAAGCCCGGAGGCAAAGTTTAGATGCCGCAACATTCAAAACTCTCCACCCACACATCCGAGCAAAAGTTGTTTTGATTTTTGGTAATGCCGATGCCAAAGGAATTGACCCGCCACAAAGCCCTCCGTCTGGTAGATCTTTGACAAAACGCCAGCACAGTCGGCATTGTCGGTCGCTAGGATGTTTTGCCTTCCTGTGGTCTTTCTGAGGACACATTTAAATGGCTCGTGGCATGTAATAATTGGAAGTTTAGCAGCTGGTCACTGCTAGATTCCGCTACAGTTAGACTATAATGAGATCACGTTCGTTCCTTTCCCCCGTCTCTATTTATCAATGAGCTACACGGAACTGGGGGGTGGGAGTGGGGTTCTCTTGAACATGGACACTTGAAAGTCGTTTAGAACTTCGGAAGAAAATATCTTAGCCGCATTCTGATCAAATGCGCCGCCGGGTGCTGAAAGGGGCCACTTCCTCAGCACTTGGCGTTGCTACTTCTTTTGGAGTTGGGAAAGGAAGGGTAGATGAGAGATGTGATAGCTCCTGCCGGCGGCGGCTTCAGATTGGGAGTGTAGCCGCCACACTGATGGGGCAGATTGCGTTCTCTAAAGGACCCCGCTTCTGTCTGTGGGATAGCCGCATCCTTAGCGGCTTCTAATCCGCTGGTATATGTGTGCGGCTCCGGCTTGTGTATACGCGTCCCTTTTTGTTCGCCATTTCAGCAGTACATTATTATTAGTAGACACAACAGCACGGCTAGCTGTCCACCAGTGTTCAGTGGAAGAAATACGCATCAATTTAGAGCAAAAATAGAAGGAAAAGACGCAAAGAAACAGGCGGAAACCATATCTGCTTGGAGATTAATCCCCCACGTCTGCTATGACTCATGACCCGAGGACACCTCTGCCATAAAAACGGGTAGCAGGAAAAATGTCTGGTCTATCGTTTCTATAAACTTTACATATTTGGATTTCCGTACCGTTGATTTCATGTAAGTAACCATATTTAGTCTTCATTATACAAAACTACTTAAAAGCTTGCGCCTCGTCTTTTCAGTTATCGTCAAACCTATACGTCTTTGGGCTATTCACGTGGATTTGAAACAACAAAACTTGAGAAGACGTGTCTTACCTCCCTTTACCTCTTCACTGTAACTATGGTTACTTTAGTGTTCAATTTCAACAATAGAAAATTCCCTCCCGCCCCCGCTTACGTTCCACGTTCCAATGAACGAGACCTTGTCCTTGTAGCCGATCCTGCCTGAGACGTCTGAAATCCTTACACTCCAAGCAGAGGTTAGACTTCGGCATGGGTGGTTTTATGCGTTTCATCGGGCTCTCTTTTTGTACTGGTATCTTTTTTTTTCTTGCTAAGTTGGGGTGGCAAATGGCAACTAATTTGATACTGTCTTTGCAGCCACCAATCTGAATTTCGCTAGTTGAATGACTACCACAGGGAGTGTATGTACATATATATCTGTCTCCTGTCAGTCAACGATACACGGTCTGGCCTTCAACGTCTCATCGTACGCGGAATTTTGATACGTCTGCTATTGTCGTATAGAGTTGCCGTGATTGGGTGACGGGACCTCACACATAACTCACCCCTAACCTTACCGGGGCTCTGGTCTGGTCATAAAACCCTGCAGATTATAGGTGCTCGGATGGATGGTGGGTTTACTGTCCTGGGCGGGATGGACTTTACAGGCCTGCCCCGCTGTCAGGCGGACGGACATCCCAACATTTACATCTGTTTTACTCACATCGTTAGAACTGACACAGCTCAGGCTAATTTCTGCCCTGTCTGATCCACAAAACATCAGTGGCCGTGAGGTGTTAGCCTTCGCACGCAAATTTTCTCACAGTTGGGGACTACTTTATTTTAGTTTTACAGCGAGTTGAAGGTGAACTTCGCGTTAAAACGTTTATGAGATGGGCAGTTCTTTTTTTTACGGGAGCTCCCCACCTGAACCTTACCAACCGGGGCGCAGAGGTCAACCGTCCTTTCCTGTAAACCGTTTCCCCGGGCACTCCGGTGCAGATGGTGGTAAATTGTGACGAGACCGAGCATGCAAATAGGTGAACTCTGGGTTCGGTTTCCCGGGCAAGGCGGGTCAGCTCACATGGGGAGGGGGTGTCTTTGTGTTATCCCTTCCTGAAGACCAAGTCGGGGTGACATCCTCTTCGGATGACTAGTACTACACAGAGATATTAGGGGAGTGTCAAAGGGTGTTACCGAAGGAATCGTCAGGATTGGCAGGAATGAAGTGGGCAGAAGCTACAGCACTCGACTGTTGTTTACGCACTTGAACTTTAAGTGTTATCATTACTGTAAATAACAGTGCCTTTGTCTGACGACCTTTCTAGATCAAGTCCCTTTTCTTCTGTGACGAAAACTGGGTATTTCAGATATCTTGTAATGGCTAGACTGTTAAAGTATGTTGATGCTGTGGACAGTGTTTTTCGGCTGCTTGCCTTACAGTTTAGACATGGTCTTGTGGTGCCTGATTGAACACAGTACAGATCTCAAGCACTGTAATTAGCAGACACGTCGTTGGACCGACACGTATACTTTGCAGAAACATATCTTGGGAGGTCCGCGGGGAAGGCAGGTTACCATCCGCCCACACAGGTGTCCCTGTCGGCGAACCCTGACCACAAGTCGGAGCACCACTTGGCGATCTGGCGTGAGATCTGCCCGCGAGGGTAGTGCCAAGATGGACAGGGGCGACCAAGGTCGTCTGCAGTCCGATGTCGTGTGCATGTGTGGCGCGTTTTGTGCATGTGTTAATCTCTAAGCCGCTTCTCTGGGGCAAATGGAGTCTACATTGGCCACCTGTAACCATTGGCCGCCGCACGAATCTGTCGCTAGTGCGTTCTGTGGCACATCTCGGGTGGCGTATTGGGTACTGCCCGGCCAATTTGATACTGTTTTGCCGATTCGATACTGTATTGCAGCCTACTCTCCAAGCAGTGGTTGATGAGGGAAAATCGTTACCTTTCTATATGTGTACCTTTTTTTGTCGCTACCCCACTACAAAAAGGAACACATATAGAAAGGTAACTATCTTCCCCCATCAACTAAGGCATCTGCTTGTATTGTAGCCACTCAAAGATCTACTTGAAGATTCTGCATGTGTAGTTAGTTTGATGTCGTTTATTTCTCAGGCAGATGGTAGTTGGCAGACTTATGTGATGATGTGCGATTGTTTCATCTTTGAAATGACACAAATGTGACTGCTTAAACTTTATGTTGTGCGAACCACATTTTGTAATAACGCAGGTTTTCGGGCTTCATCTAAAGCAGGTGTCCTCGTGGCTTTCTTTTATTTCCATACGAAATTTATAGTTCTAATTTTAAGGTTCACGAGGGTGGGTGTATTGCAGAACACATGTTGTCTTGATCCCTGCCTACCCACGCTAATAAGAAACCGTAGGGGCGAGGATCCTGTTTTACTACTGATATAGTAAAAAGAAGAAACAGGTGGTGTTTGCTAGGTGTAGGAATCCGTGAATAGTCTCATCAGGTTGGTAGAATCTAAGACACTGAGTAAAGATATTCTTTTTACACAACCAAGTCCTTTATTCATCCGACATTTCGGTGCTGTCTGTCACCTTCCTCGGGGCAATTCTGACTGGTTCACATTGCACTGCAGCACAGGTGTCGCTGCTATAGATGCATTCCCAAACGTACAATATTTACGGTGTAGCAGTATTTACAGAGGCAACGATGGAGACGACGGAACGCTCACCGTAATGTCAATTTCGACATGGGACTAATTTCATTAGTCGTACGATAGATTTACGACAGCTTATTGAAGGTATTCTTATCTCTGGATAGTTGTGAGTCTCGTACAATATTCAGATATTTTGTGACGTAAACTAAGGTATCATAGATGCTTGTTGACGGTTCTCTCGTAGCTGTGCTGGCAATCGTACCACTGAAGTTGACCGCGTCCTTGACCAGTCACTTCCCGTACCAAATCTTCCATACTGTTTAAGTTTTCGCCATGTTTATCGCCAGGCGTGAACTCAATGGAAATATACAGTCTGTCACACGCCTCAGTCAGGTTCTGGCCGCGGAATCAGCCATGTATCTAAAACCAGCGTTCCAACAGATCTGGAAGTCGTCAGGCTAACTGTGATACGTCTGGACCTCCAACCTCTATTGGCTGTATCTGTGCGGCACACTACACTAGCTGGCCCAGCGCCATGTATGCTACCACCGCAGGTTCTGTCTGGTGTGCTACGCGATTTCTAACCTCAGTACCACAGGACTAGAATGAGCCTCAGTGTATCTTATTCATGTGTGAATCCCGTTCCTTTGTCGCCTCAAAATAAGTCCTCGCATAAGTGTCCATGGCGCTTGGATGGTCCGACAGGCACCGAAGACTTAGTGGAGAGCAGACTGAGCTGCCAATCAGATACCAAATGGGGAGCTTCTGCTATATAACTGTATAAGTCACAGGATTCTAGCGTTACTTGTAGTCAACTTTGTATCCAAATGTGTATAGATATCATCCTATCACGGGTTGTAGTAAATATGGTAGAAGGTAGTGTCTGTCTCTCAACACGCTCTATAAGGGATGCACGCTTGCAGTAAAATGTCAGTAGCCAGAATGCAATAGCCTCTACCAGGCTTCAGAGGTGACAAATATAGAAAAATATCATTGGCCAAATAGACAGATAAAATGGCAGGGGTGTTTGTCCGCTAAAGGACTACAGTTTGCCGCTCTGAACTCCCCTGGCATGTTATCTCTCTATTTGGCTAATTTCTACTCTTTCCAGCCGCCTCTGAAGCCTAATAGAGGCTATAAATCGTACCAAACCACCACCGGAGTTATATTTAGTTCGCTGTGATTCAATTGTACCGGTTTCAACATCGTTTTCTGTCAACGACTCTGCTTCTCTTCGTTCTCAACGGACCACCAGGAACACTAAGTAACATATGGGGCAATCCAAGTGCAGAGTGCACAATTGGGTTTAATAACTTTACTAAATCACAAGGCGCTAAGACGCGAAACTGCGTCCCTAGCTGACTCCCCCCCACGGTAGCCTGACAGTGGGCCCTCCCTCTAATACCGGGTTAACAGGGTTTACAGCGTTCCCACTGTGCATTGGGCAGACCGACAACCATACAATAATGCGAAACATTCTTACGTGATTATAGGTTCCAGTTCTCGTTAAATTTTCCCCTCCTTTGACTTGCAAGAAGTTGGCCAGTGCCAATGGTGGTACGTGCCTAGACTTCGTAAGGTGGGCACCGCATGAAGGAAACCATTTTGGTTAATGTCATCATATTCGCGGGTAATGTATGTCATTGTGCCAACAATCGTGACAGTGATACAACAAGCAAAATTATAAATTTATTTGTAAGTTCTTGCCCGAACACCTGACTGACTCTAGTCTCCACACTCTCAATGCTGTAGCTTTGCACACGAACTAAGATAAAGCCTAAAGGTAGTCCGTTGTGTCATTGCACTTTGCCCTTGACTCTTAAGTCGTCACCCTACGTAAGCCTATAACAGACTTTTGGCACCACATACACACGTGCACTGATATAGCCAGTGGTCATGACAGGCAGATGATGAACAGCGGTGGTTCTTGTAGTTAAACAGACTAGTTTTGCGGCTGCTGGAAATGATAAAAAGGCCAGTGGAAGGGTAAGCATCGCCCACCAGTGCAGGTGTTCGCTCTGCAGGCAGTCTGTAGCTGCTAGAGCTTGTAACGCGTTGGTTACCCTACATTGGCCTACAACATCATCAACAACACTTGGTTCTTTTCCCATATACGAACGTAGCCCAGGGCTGCAGAATCATGGTTACAAAAGTCCTTGCACTGTAGAGACTAGCGATATCACGATGATACAGTAACGGGCTGTACAAGTCTTCAGGGCACAACATCTTTTTCTACTGCTAATATATCTTGATGGCCTGTCGGGACACAGATCATCATTCACTCAAGGTTAAACCTGTACCTTGTTGTGAGCTGTGCCATTGGTGTTACCGACCATCGTGATCTGATCAAACGTATCGTGTTATGGTTGAATTAGCTGAGTTAATCTTCGACATCAAGAGCGCTATCATAGTCTTCATCAAGTTTACAGCCATCGCTGTATTACACACCGTTGCTATCACCAACACTAAGTCTTCATTTGCGTTTGAGTGATAGGGCGTACATCATTGTTAAGAGCGGTAACCGAAGAGCATGATAGATCATAGACCTGTCAATGGGGCCGGAATCTGCCTTGAAGATCTGGAGAAGGCATTTATCTCAATATGCATTGCAGAGCAATTAACTGATAAGGCATCATGTTTTGCTCTACCTGCCATGCCATCACCTCGGGTGAAGATGCTAGTCATCGACATTTACGACTGCAGAGCGACTTTGTAGTCCAGTCGTGGCAATCATCAGCATCCCAGACGAGGGATATCACCAAGGTGATCTTTGCTAACACAGCCGTATTAACCGTAACTCACTGATTTTTGTATTTACCTATCGTACACAGCAGACACCTTAGCCTCGATGATTTGGTCAACGCAAACACACAGTTCAAGGTCAGGCCAGATAGCAAAGAGACATTGACCTTGGAGATAAGGGAATGACTTCTCCTGTATCTGTGAATTATTGCAGTTATCGTCTTGCATTAACCGGATAGAAGTCAGTGATCGTAACTCATTCCAGGGTCTGAGGCTGTGCACTAACGAATTTTTGGAATTGTAAGATGAGTACACCCGGAACGATTGTGATGACATTTAACATAAATCACCTGACTACCTATCCATGAGTTGATGAAAGATGTTGGATACCATCTGGGAGCCATATGAACTACTAGTACTTCATCGTGTGTATTAGTCTAATCCTTAATATAACCCTATATGTAACCCTATATACTAAGGACTATATAAGCACTATGTTGACAGTTGAGGCATCCTGTGGTCGACATTTCCCAGCCATGACATCTGGAGCTTGTGGAAAGTCCACGTCAGGGGAATAGGAACTTCGTTAGAAAGTATCCAAATGTAGCCACTTGTCTGCATCTTGTTCATCAGATCTGTATCCTCGGCTTTCCACGTACAGTGGTCCTGTCTGTCGTCTTCTCTCCCACAGTAAAATCAACATGGCTATGGTCCTGAGTGCCAAGTCGCTCACAGCTCTCAGATGATTTAATCGCATTTTTGGCAGACACTTAGTCTTAGCTGAAGTGTTCAGCACAATGTCGCGCAAATTAATTGGGAATCTGAGGAGATAGGCCAAACAGTTGAGACCTCCTACTCGACAATGAAATCTTTTATCATATTCTTAATGAACCAGGGGACTCCATTAAATTCATAACTCTGTAAGGCTGTAGGGCATATTAAGACAAACAAGAGATAAGATAACTGGGTATAATGTTGCAAAAGATATTGTCTTAGAGAACTAGCCTTTGTCTTCTTCATTGTTTTCGCTATACAGCTGTACCCTAGACCCTAGGGGTCTGCTGGACTGTCTCGGTTGTTGAAAAATGCGTCAACGTTTTTGAGATCGATGAAGTGAATAGACGGCTGTGGTGACAGAAAATATCTTTAGACAGAAGCCTACGTGTCTTCTGCCAGCACTGCTTATTTTCCTACATTAATAGACTTATCCATCACCGGTACACAAAGCGCACATGACGCCTGCCCCCATTCCTGCCGTCCTACACGGGTAATGTGGATAGCGCCAACAGGTCCAAACAAAGAACCAACACAGTACGTCGCAGTGGATCAGCCACATTTGGTCCTTAAATCATTCATCTGGTGCCTGGAGATTGGCGGTTTCATGAAAGTCTGACATTCTCCCAGGATTGTCTGCTATTGTTTACACCGAGTTGTCGTTCAACCGAATCAAGACTTATTAAGGGTTACGTGTACGACCTGTTACTCACTGCACCAGGAGTTTTCCAGGTGGTACTCATCTCCAGTATACAGAACAACGCTCCTTCATCGGAAAAGTAATTAGCAATCAGCTCCTTGTGTTAAGTTCACTACTGACTACATGAAGAATCATGATTGTAACTGACATGTGGTTATGCTGAAGATGATATAACTTCTTAGAATCCTTGTTGGGATGTTTCTGGTTGTGGGATTTATCTGTGGAGCTTAGTGAGGATTGTGCCGGGAGTTGATTGAATTGTTTGGGGCTTGGACTTAACAAAGGCTTTCGCCAGACTTAGTCATAGACTATCTAACACGACAAGACCGTCCGGACCGCCATTCCACTTCGTCAGCATCCAGTAGAACGATTGACTGACCACTTGTCATTGGTAATGACTTAACCGTTATAACGGATGATTTAAACATGTAATGTCTAAGTATAGCTACTAAAGAACAGACGTCCACTGTTGATTGAAGACAGGATATCATGATTCGCCTCGAAAGCGTTTCATCACAATTAGACTTCAACAGCTGCTGTAGTTGTTTTGGCTACCTAACAGTGAAACCATGGTAGAGGAACGTCGAACACTGTGAAAACTCCTGATTATATCTGATATATTTCTTCAACAGACAGGTTACCCGGCAGACTGGCATGTAGATGTTTGGTGGAATCTACGCCACATGTAGACCAGCCGGCCAGACTGTATCAGTGTGAAAGGGGCGTGATTGTCTTACAGAAAACTGCTTCTCTTAGCTGGAGGTTAATCTCTTAACCTGGTAAAAAGTCCGTTTGTACATCAATCTCTTCCCGACCTCTGACAAAAGCTCTCCTTCCACGCAAGCGGGTTTTGTGGAGAGTCTAGATAGCGAGTATCCGAGCGGAGATCAAAGCCCGTCTGGAGATACCACACAGAGGAGTTCCCCAGCTTAGACAGGAGCTGATCAAGCTCAGGGGGCGGGATGTGTCCTACAGGGAGTTGTCATGGGCAGGACCTGCCAGATAGTGATATACCGCGAAACTCAGCAAGGTGCAACGTATTATGATGCACCGGTAGACATCTCATGTCGGTGCCTTGATTTACATTTGAGAAAGAACCACCTCTGAAGAAGCAATGTGAACTTTGAGCGCTGGCCAAAGGAAGCATTCAAGTCGTAATTCTTACTTCAAAACATGAGTAGTGAAGTGGGTGTGGTTGTAAAGGTTGTCTGCATCTGGTCACGGTGGGCGATGTACTTATGTAAGGCTTTGCAGTCATTGACATCCATTTGTATAAGAAGAAATAACCAATAACAGAGGGGAATAGCAAGTGTCGAAAAGAGGAAAACTCACGCTATCATATAGGATGTAGAGTCGATGTGGTCAATAGCATGTATGCAAAACTTCTCGTGCATAATCTTCAAAACCGTCGACACAATAATAACTAATGTCTCACCTTGACGTTGAGTTCCTTTCCGGACCTCTGTCTGTCCCCAGCTTTTGTACCGTGTTTAGAGTCCGCAGCTCGGTGATCTGATGCAGAATAGACATGTAAAGTGTACCTAACTTCCGGTTAGTTACAATACAGTTATGCCATTTCCATGCTTCTTATAAGATTTCAATATAACATAACAATGTAAATTGGCAAGTCGTGCATTGCCATATTTCAATAGGTAATGTATATAGATAACGTTTAGTTGGTACACAAATAATGAAAGAAGTGTTATGATCGTAGGCCCTCGGTGTTGATGGCAGCTGCAATATATTCTCTAACACCTTCTAATTCAAGACAATATCTTACCTTTCTTTAACTTCATGTTCAGGAAATCGAAGAATTCTTGCTTGGGTTCTCTTCTCACTGAGTGCAGCTTTAATTTCTTCTTTTTCTTTGATCTCTTCTCTATGCTGTCAGTAGGCAGTTTGCCCTCTCGCTGCTTCTCTTTGATCTCTACCCATGCGTCTAAGGACTTTCCTGGGTTAGAAAAAGGCAAATAATGATGGGTTGTAATTCTTCACCTACTAACAGAGCCAAGGGCAAGTCAAAGTGACAGTTGCACGTGTGAATTCCCAGAGCGACTGAACCATATCTAACCCCGCCAAGGACAGGGGCTGAAATGTCTTTGCAATTACGAGATAGGTATACGCTGCGGTTTCCTGTTTTAGAGGAAGCCATGGAAACCATGCGAAGGTCAATCTGATACATCATATATCAAAACCCTAGACTTCCGTCTGGGATATTTCTTCACTTGGTCCAAGTTTCCTCTTGTTAGTCCAGCAGGGCTTTCTGTAAAACATTTTATATGAAAACCCAGGGCACACGGTTTGTTCAGTATACATCTATATAGTAGCAAAACCCTACATAGTAGTAACCCCTGACCGGTTGTAAGGAAGCGCAACAAGCTAATGCAACGCCCTGTATTACGCCAGGTGGCGCTCCTGTAGTACATAGCCATGGCCCATGGCACCCTGGCCCATGGGACAACGAAGTTGACATAAAGGCATTTTGTTTAGTCTGGAGACAAGACGACCAATTTAGGCGGTATCATTAACATTGGTGACTCCTGCGATCAGTAATGCCTGATTTTCTCAATCAACGGTTGTTTCAATCACTTCTGTAATGTGTTGATGCTGGCCGGTGTTCAACCGCTTCACAGCTAATTACAAAGCATCCTGCAGGCACCATGGAGACGGTACAAGGATGCTTCAGGGTAGCTGGGCTAAAAGGACCGGAGCCAAATGAATGGGTATCATCGCTGGTCTTATAGCCATGCTAGCTGTTGCTAGTCTTATAGCAATGTATCTTTATCGTAGGACACGACAATATCGACCCAATCAAAGTAAGCAACGAGAATTGTAAGTAAGTTGCATCATTGACATCACCGGCACTGCCTGTGTGCTAATCTGCTTGACAACCTGACTAACATCACGGTTACAGTCGTTACCCGTTCTGACAGACGTGAGCTCGTGTTTCATACCTAACCATCACATCACATCCAAGGGCGAAGGCCGACCCCAGGTGTTCCTGCCCAAAGGCTGGGCGGAGGAACCATTCCTGAGATGGCTGAGAATCATGCTCGAAATGTTTCTCTTCGCCTTTCCCTAGGCTGTTGCAAATGACTTCAAGATGCATTCTGCTCTAAGCCCATTTCTCTAATCCTGACCAGGTCATGACCTGGAGAGGGTTATTACCTGATATTTACAAGGAAATTGAAAAAGGACCAACAGACTTAAAGATAAATGTCTCAGGGAATACAAGTCAGTCTCTATGAACGAAAAGGTCATCATGTAATTCAGGTCTATTTAGAATATGATTCCACGTTGAAGTATCATGTGTGAAGCGCCATGACTACTCTTCAGATCTCTCTACCATGTCAGGCAGTTTCCATGGCGATCGGCAATCAGATGAAGAGTTCCAAAGTCTCCAGCTAACTGGGTCAGTGTCTCGTAGTTTAAATAATAGGAAGTCAAATGGTACTTGGCATTACTCAATGGACGCTAGCCAAGCTGGCAGCGCCACTGTCCAACTCCGCATTCTCCTGGCTGTCATATGAAAAATACCATTAGTCATTTAGCCTGGAGAAGCTCTTCCCCACGCTCCGGTAAAGTAAAGGTCGCGTAGTCCTAATTGTCCGTGTGTACCTGATCATACTTTCCTCGTCAGTCCGGAGACGAACGTACAATTTTAGTATTCGATTTATTAGTCTCCGTCACGACAGCTTTCGTCCAAGCCAGTTGGCTGAGGCCCAACCCCCCACGCAGGACACCTATTTGCTGAGCAGATCCCTTGCCTGACCCTGAGTTGTGCTACTATCGAGGAATCAGGTTGTTTCTCTCTCTGGAATGTGTGTTTCATTAGCTGCACAGGAGTCAGATTGCGACGGGGCGTGTGTACAGAGCATTTAATCTAGGCAAGTGGCCAACCAATATCACAATCCTTAGCTTTGCACCCACATTGCTCTCAGTACAGCGTCTTGCACTACGAAATTTCAACAAAAGCACACAGATTATGACTTATCCCATTGTTTCGTCAAGGGACATAATCGCTGAATTCTTTAATCTGCCTGTGGTGTGAAAGATATGCTTTGAGTCGAATCAGATTAGGGCTCGGCGACGCTGAACGAATGCAGGCTTACCGGGCGTTACGCTGGGAATAGCGGCGACGTAAATCAAATCAATGAAGCTGTTTCTCGTTGCTGCCCTCATACCTCTATACCGTTCAATCCCCGAGAAATCGGATCTGTCATGAGAGAATTATCACGGTAAAACCCACAATCAACATGCCCCGGCATCTGGTGTAAATGGCAAAGGCAACATTCGGTCCGAGACAATACTGCCTCTATCGTTGGTCCTAAGATTATTTTGGCAAACTGCCCACATATATGACAGTTCTTTGAAAGAGACGAATGCGGTGATGACGAAGGTCTGAAAACATGTTCTCGGTGTAGCTCTTCAGAATGAATAGCCGAGGTCAAACTTTATGGGAACAACATGGTTGAGGCCGCGATCTAATCACGTGACTGGACCCGGGGTGTCCAGACACCGTCAGATCTTACCAGCACCACAAAAGGGCATTGCCTCCTCTGTTGCTCATCGAACGCGCTCAGTCCACGGGACTTGGTAGTGCCGCGCGGCTGCAGCAGGAAGGTCTGTCCCACTTCAAGGCTACAGGGAACGTTATCCGCAAAGTGACCGCAAGGTTCCTTCCGAACAAGCGTGTACAAACTTGGCAGCGGTCGAAGTTTTGGGGCGTGCGGCGGAGTTTCAGTCGGTAAGTCTTGCGACTCCCTGCAGCGTAACTTCCCTCGTATGATCATAACTAAACCTGTCTGTATCATGTGTATGTGGTTTAAGATCCAGAATTCTGTGGTGGGTTCATGTGCAGTGGGCGGTCGCCAGATCAACTTTGGCAATCACTTTGCTGTGGCTATAAAATACTGTGGTTTGGCAGAACTTGCGTGAAGCTAGCTCCCTTGGTACTGAATCTGCTTTCTCTTCATCAACCCGTGGAGCATTTGGACCTCCACACGCACCGTTCTTCAGGCATGGAAATTCTTCAATTAAATGACATTTTCCTCATGAAGTACTGTTCAGCTTGATCAGCCAAGGTTTGGTTTTCGGAGGTCAGTGACCTAATTTGTGTGGTCACAGATATTTGTCACACATTCAGTGACATCCTCAGCGCGGAGGGTCAACATTCCAGGACCCTTCAGTCCGTGTCTACGCGGGGTTTAATGATGGAACAGGATATATTCAATTGGTAGACCAGTCAACCGTGTCAATGCTTGATTGCTGTTACCTCCAACGCTCTGCAGTCTGATGAACTTTGTTCCGAGAGATGGTGGCTACAGTTGGAGTAACCACGGCGTCGGCTAGATGATAGATTTGTGTTTATTTTTTCTATGGATGAACTGTGACACATTACCAAATCTTGAAAATTCTTGTTTTGGTGTGTAATCCACACATTGGTACATTTATAGACATTGGGAGGACCCCTGTCATGTTCAATACATCATTTTCGACAGATTCTTCGGTTGAAATGTTTCTTTGTCGGAAAGCTCAGGTCTGTACAGATGAGGGTTAATCATTTATGAAATCCTCACCCAGAAGATTGTTGCCAGCAGCCACACTATCTCTCCTGTGAATAGTTTGATAGTCGGTGAATGTTTGAAATCTTATTGCCACCGATTAACAGTGATGAGTGATGTTGGTCCTAATCTCTGTCACCATGTCGATCACCTACGAGGTTCCTTTGATGCCCCCATGTTCCTGCTCAGAATCAGAAGGCAGTGTTGAGGTATATATATATGTTGTAGACCTGTGCATGTTTGTGTACTGCACAGGGGGAACTGACCCCATCAGACCAGAGGTCCCGTCACCCACGGTTCATCGGACGGAGCAGGGCAGAGGTCAGGGCTACGAAAGACCAAAGGTACAACTTCAACAAGGCTTCATCGGGTCAGTTTTCACCGTTCAAAACCTATTTTCACCCTTCAAAACCCAATTTTCACCCTTCAAAACTCAATTTTTCATCGTTCAAAACTTAGTTTTTCACCCTTCAAAACTCAAATTTTCACTCTTCAAAACCCAATTTTCACCCTTCAAAACTCAAATTTTCATCGTTCAAAACTTAATTTTTCACCCTTCAAAACTCAATTTTTCACCCTTCAAAACCTAATTTTCATCGTTCAAAACTTTTTTTCACCCTTCAAAACTCAAATTTTCACCCTTTAAAACTCAAATTTTCACCCTTCAAAACCCAATTTTCATCGTTCAAAATTTTTTTCACCCTTCAAAACTCAAATTTTCACCCTTCAAAACCCAATTTTCATCGTTCAAAACTTTTTTTCATCGTTCAAAACTCAAATTTTCACCCTTCAAAACTCAAATTTTCATCGTTCAAAACTTTTTTTCACCCTTCAAAACTCAAATTTTCATCGTTCATCGACTCGTCCCCAGGATACTATGGTTGGCTCTTCCCAATATGCTTTGCGCGGAGAAAATGCGGTCTCTTTCCCAGGGCAGTCAACTACAAACGCGAATACGCTGTGTTATTCGCTGCAGTCTCGCCGTGCCCAGAACGTAATTATATATTATATCGGACGCTGTGGAAGGAAAACATTTCCAACACCCAAGCACGATTTTCAACCGGCTGTTTTTGTAAGTTAGAATGGGGAGGTGGGCCGGGGGCGTTTCTAAGTACTTTGACTAAGTTAGAGCAGTTTTTTCGTGTTTATGAATTATGTTATGGACAGAGTCCGACAGACTGTTGTTGGTTTCTTGTAACCCCAAAACTTACTGCTCCATTGGTTTTGGAACTACTTGTATTTGTTTTGAGTGGCGGACAGACGTATATTTTCCGACATAAATTCCCAACTATTTTCCACTGACACAGTTTCTCCAAATTGTTACATAACTGTTTGGCGCGTAGCTAATCTTACCCATTGCATTCTAAAGTTGCAGCTTCTGCTGACTTTTTACACTTTTCGTAGCCCACATTCAAGTTGTTGCTTATGCATAGAGCTCATTGTAATTCATTCATTAATGTGCACAGATTGTCTCATCTTTCCTTGGCTTTTCTTATTCATTTCCACCCTGCTCTTTCTCACTTCTCAAATTGTTGTGAACTACCGGTATCCTACCTTCCCCAAATGTATCATCCTACAAATGTATATGCTGTCTGTTGCATTGTTATGAATATGATACTAAAGTATGACATGTTTTGCCTTGCGGATAATTAGAATGTGGGGGGGGAGTGTTTCTACTTTTACTCTAAGTTTAGTAACGGTTAGGTTTTTTCGTCTGAATTGTTGTGGTCAAACTGTGAATGGGGCTGCCTCTCCACCGAAAGTTCCCCAGAGCCAAACAGTTATGTAACAATTTGGAGAAACTGTGTCAGTGGAAAATAGTTGGGAATTTATGTCGGAAAATATACGTCTGTCCGCCACTCAAAACAAATACAAGTAGTTCCAAAACCAATGGAGCAGTAAGTTTTGGGGTTACAAGAAACCAACAACAGTCTGTCGGACTCTGTCCATAACATAATTCATAAACACGAAAAAACTGCTCTAACTTAGTCAAAGTACTTAGAAACGCCCCCGGCCCCCTCCCCATTCTAACTTACAAAAACAGCCGGTTGAAAATCGTGCTTGGGTGTTGGAAATGTTTTCCTTCCACAGCGTCCGATATAATATATAATTACGTTCTGGGCACGGCGAGACTGCAGCGAATAACACAGCGTATTCGCGTTTGTAGTTGACTGCCCTGGGAAAGAGACCGCATTTTCTCCGCGCAAAGCATATTGGGAAGAGCCAACCATAGTATCCTGGGGACGAGTCGATGAACGATGAAAATTTGAGTTTTGAAGGGTGAAAAAAAGTTTTGAACGATGAAAATTTGAGTTTTGAAGGGTGAAAATTTGAGTTTTGAAGGGTGAAAAAAAAGTTTTGAACGATGAAAATTGGGTTTTGAAGGGTGAAAATTTGAGTTTTGAAGGGTGAAAATTTGAGTTTTGAACGATGAAAATTTGAGTTTTGAAGGGTGAAAATTTGAGTTTTGAAGAGTGAAAATTTGAGTTTTGAAGGGTGAAAAACTAAGTTTTGAACGATGAAAAATTGAGTTTTGAAGGGTGAAATTGGGTTTTGAA
>NW_017804353.1:5094998-5115132 GCF_001625305.1 Branchiostoma belcheri
CGACGTGTGCGGTGTTTTTTAACCCGTCAGAGCCAGACTGCCTGATTTGTGAGCATGTCTCCGTCAGTAACTTACAGTTGTATTTTTAGGACAAACACAAGAAGTCGTAAGTTATTAGGTCGTGTCGTGGCTGGAACTGGCAAACCGCGCCAGAAGCAGTGCCCTACAGAAACCTCTCCTCCCAGAGCAGCCCAGCGGGCTCAACTTACATCCACATCTGCTCCCTGTGTTACTCAATTTGACCTGCCATCATTCGGCCATTGTGTTGCTATGGCAAAGGCAAAGGCGAGACCACTGTGCGTCTGTGATAGCCTAACCAGCCTTACCAAACGATACTTACTACACTTGACGTTGAATTAGAAGTGGCATATTGTTGCACCTGTCTGACATTAATCCTTGTAACGCTATCCTCGGGAGTTATATTCCTGTTGCTCGGCTTACACAGCTTCAGGTGCTTAGTCTGTCCCTGTTAGTCCTTATCGGGACCAACAAGTAATGTTGTCAGTTAGTGGGAGGTGTGTTTGTGTGTATTCTACGTTGCCCTCTGGGCAATTGGAACACCGAACGTCTTCTCGACTTTAGACATGGGAATAGTTTTGCCTAGGCTACTGGAGGCCTGAAAAGACGTTGTTCCCATCCCTTTCCATAGCGTTAGTCTGGAATCCAGCCTTGTTATTAGCCTCCCATGGTTTTCCAGCGACTGACGCTAACAAGACTGGATTTCAGGCTACGGTAGGGTGTCTTGTATCCACAAACAAGGACATCCTGTGGTCTTTTGGAGAACTACGTAATAGTCAATTACCTTAATCGACATTTAATTGAGCGATTTCTCCGGGCGGTAAAATGCTTGCTTTGTAAATTGGTAGCTCTTATCCCAAGTGTTTTTCAACTACCAGCTTCATGCCGTCAACATTAACCATGTTATGGAATTGATTTCCCATGGTTTTCGCCAGCCAACAGGCCCGCGTTGGTACAACAGAACCGCAGGAAACAGGTGAGAGTGGGGGCCTGGAGGCCAGGGGCCTGCCGTGAAGGCTGGTGACACGGCAGAACTCGGGGTCAATAGTTCGAGACCATACCTGCGATCTCTCCAAAAGTCATCAGACTCATGTGGGATCTGAAAAAATGTTACAAATTGACCAATTTCAAGTAGATTGAATATCTCGCGCGACCAGAGCTCCAGAGAAGGCTCATGTACTGACTCACACAGTGACGACCTAGACTTTCTCTGCTAGCTAATTGTTCCATTTGCAATTTATTTTCGACCCCAAAGCCGATTACTGGACACTGGACCCAGACCTTTCTGCTCTGGCAACTTTCTTCGGACGCGGGTTCGCGAGTGTCGCTACAAATTAGGGATTGACATGATGTAGCAGCGATAAGACCTGGCGGCTACCTGTCTGAAGTTACTGAGGAAACAACCTTTGGGCCCTGGGGTCAGGTCCGTTCACCAGATCACCTGTGTTTGATCAACCATCATGAGAAAACGTCGATTGGACCGAAAATGGGGAATGAGGAAGACAATGCAGACTATTGTCTGTGTAATCTAGGATCGGCTTTCAAGTCATTTTCTTTGCTTCACTGTCCGGATTAAAATAACACTTTCGCTAGCAATTATTGTCAATGACTACATTGTATTGTATTTTTTTCTTTGGGGAGGGGGATATCCAAGTCTTCACGTGAACTTACCTGGCGGTAAAATGACGATAGGTACGGGCTCGACTCTTCCTTGTTCCCGCTTCCCCAGACCCTTCCTACAGAGAACAAGGAAAAAGAAACGAAGATTGATGATACATAAATCAGACGGAAATGAGTGCAGAAGATCCACACGAGACCAGTTTACCGTAGGTTAGCGGAAAGGCCACATTTCTCGACACGGGTTATTTGAGTCCGGTCCCCCCGTAGCCAGGGGGGAGACACCCGTGCGGCGCACATGTGGTCCGGCCTGAGGATCTGGTTTCCTCCACCAGCTATTTGTTGACCTAGACTGCTATGAATATTTATCATACAGAAGCCGAGCTTCGTGGGGAGAGGAAGGCACTCGGGGGTTCTCCCGTGCCCCGTTACTAGTGTTAGCTAACCCCACCGCTGTAAGCTCGCGAGTCGTACGGAATACAAGGGACAGGTTTTCCGCTGAGGGAGGACAGCTCTGCAGTTGTTTGGGGCCACGATTCTCTGGGTAACGTTCAGTTTTCTTCCTCTTGTATGTGTGGGTGGCTTCAGCCACTCGACATTGTGTACAGTGCCGAGTCATTTTGACCAACACGTTTACCTATCTGATATGCCTTTCGTCTACTCTGATTGATACGATGAGAGATCTGGACATTGAGAAGGTGTCAGATGAGTTTAGTTTTGTTCAGACAGGCTGTTGAGCTCGCATGTTTCCTTCATAATTTGTAGCTTGGCAGTGTGGCTAGTATGAGGTTGTTTCAAGGATGCCGTTGCCAATATAGCGTGCTGGTCTAAATATAGATGTAGTTGGGAGCTTGATATATACGGTGGGCATGATATATACTGTACAGCATGTTGTGATATTTATGGCGGGTGAACTTCTTGACGCTTGGCCTGAACATACTAGTCCTGTGGTAGAGCGCGGGAAATTTCTGGGCGTCCCTTTCCCAGTGTGTATAATGTACATGTATAAGGATAGGAAGTGGACAATAGTCCCATGTGTGACGACTAGATAGTAGATAGTGCATACATCGAACTCTTTACATTGCTGTGATTTAGTCCTAATGTTGATATCGTCTGGCATTTAATGTACGGTACACAATGTAACATCCGAAATCTGAACATGCATATTTGCCGATAACAAGCATGCCTAATTAGGATTTTCGGCACAGGGGGCATTCCACTACTTTTACTTTCACGAGAAAGAGGAGTGACATGTGTAGAGATTACTGAACAGATTGGATTAGACTTTCGTTTTGACTGGATATGTAAAAGTTTGACGCAACGTAGGTTTCTATAGTGGACGTTTAGTAGGCATTCTGTCGGGCTACTAAAGTTTCTTCAGTGAGTAGAAGCAGGAAACTTCTGTTTTAGATAAAGCCGCGGGAGCCTGCAGGCTGGTGATGGAAAAAGCTGCGGTTTTGTCGGGTTAACATCACGAAGATCCTCCCGACAGTACCCGGGGTGTTCTACCGGTCCATCTGGCACAGTCCCGCCCATTTACCACAGATCTCACTCTCCGATTTGCACAATTAGGAAGCAACCCTTCCCCTTGGAGCAATTTCACATTTTTTGACGGGTTTATTTTTGTAGTATCGCCCTTTCCCTCTCTCTAAAGCCAGGGGCGGGAACCGCAAAGTTCTGGATCAAAAGGTTAGGGAGCAGGTACTGTGGTGGAGGGGCGGTCTCACCGAACTGTTGCAAGTTTCAACTTAATAGGAAACAGACGGGCCAGGGTGGACAGGGGAAGGCCTTCTGAAGTCCTGATGACCAACTTTACCAAAAGTAACCGTATAGCCACCATACAGGGACGCTGATTGATGGAAGCTGCATTAAAAGAAATTTGGTCACTAAGCTCACCAGAAATGCTGAGGCGACGTACATCCGTGAGGTGATAGAAGATGTAGAGGGTGGTAATACAAGGCGCCTCTTTTCTTTCGCCAAGTCTGCCTTAGGCAAGGCCTCCACCGGCATCCCGGCTCTGCAAGCCGGGGCCGACATCATAGAAACACCTGAGGACAAAGCAAATGCCCTCAACAACTTCTTCATCCAACAAACTGACCTTGACGACAGAAACGACCCCGCTCCCACTTTCCAGCCCAGCATTATCCCCGAAACAATCCTAGACACAATCCAACTGACTGAAGATGAGGTACGGCAGCAACTCAAAACCCTAAAGACCGGAAAATCATGCGGCCCGGATGATATCACTCCATACCTCCTAAGACAGGTAGCAGACACCATATCTGCACCCCTGACACGGCTCTTCAACACATCACTTACCTTCGGACAAGTCCCTTCTGGTTGGAAAGAGGCTAATGTAACGCCTATCTACAAGGCCGGAGACCGCCACCATGCAAATAACTACAGACCAATTTCTCTGCTCAACACAATCCCAAAAGTGCTGGAAACACTAGTAAATAAATACCTAATGCAACAAATCACTCCGATATTGTCCCAGCACCAGAGCGGATTCAGGACCAAGGACAACACCACGCTTCAACTGGCCCGCCTGGTAGATGAATGGACCAGGGCAATGGACAGAGGGGAAGTCGTGGGATGTGTTTTCCTTGACCTGAGGAAAGCTTTCGACAAGGTCTGGCACAAAGGTCTCCTTGCCAAACTATGTGCCCACGGAATACGCGGACCTATCCTCCAATGGTTCCACAGTTATCTATCCGAAAGGCGACAACGTGTGGTCATACAGGGCGGAACATCTGAATGGAAATCGCCCCTTGCCGGCGTCCCCCAAGGGTCCGTTCTTGGGCCCACCCTGTTCATCCTGTATATCAACGACATAACATCTTGTTGTACACAGTGTTCTCCTAACTTGTTTGCTGATGATACTTCACTGTCCACCAGTAACAGGTCAATCCAATGTGTAGTCACCTCACTTAACAGAGACCTGTGCTCTGTATCAAACTGGCTCACACAGTGGAAACTCGAAGCAAACAGGGATAAGTGCAAGGTGATGTACATCACAACTCGTAACATCCCAAGGCCCCTTGTACCAGTCACTCTGGGTGGAACTACCCTGGAAGTTGTTGCTTGTTACAAACATCTAGGTGTCACCTTAACGAACACACTCTCCTGGTCCAAGCACATCGATACAATTTCCACCAAGTCAAGACGATCTGCTGGCCTACTGTGTGCACTAAGAAAGAAGGTGCCAAGTGACATCCTACTCAGGCTATATAAGACCATTACACGACCTGGCCTTGAGTATGCCAACATCGTCTGGGCGGGACTCACCAAGAGCGACGAACGGAAACTGGAGTCTGTACAATACCAAACTGTCAGACTGATCAGTGGACAACATGGACTCCCTTATCCCTCCTACCAAACCTTGTACACCCAACTGTCCCTTCCATCACTACAGTTTAGACGGAGATTCCATACCGTCACCACCCTGTACAAGCTCCTTAACGGCCACTGTCCGCCACACCTCCAAACCCTGATACCCAGAACCCGTGCATCTGCTACTGAGTCTCGCTATCCCCTCAGGAACAGCAACCACCTGACTGTTGAACTTGCCAAAACCACCAGAGGCCAGAGAACATTCTTTCACCGAGCAACGTCACTCTGGAACACTCTCTCCAATGACGCTCGCAATGCCACCACTATTGCCTCCTTTAAAAGGAAGCTATGGGACTCTCTAGGCGACCCTTATAAGCCTTAGGTGTATGACCCTGACCTCTCCACGTTAATGTAATGTATTGTATTGTTGTATCGTGCGTGTCAATGTTTGTCCTGTCGGCAGGGCAAGCCCTTAATAATAGCCACCTGGCTAGTTGGGCTGCCCTGGCCGTACAATCTGTCTTTTTACGGCCAAACGAATAAAGAAAAAAAAGAATAAAGAAAGCTGCATTAAAAGCTAATCCAAGCCGATTCCTACCCCATGGCACGAGGGGCGAAGGTCTTAACTTTAAGTTTAACAAGATGGAAACATGAGGTGGCAGACATTAGCAAACAGAGCAGCGGACAAGTAACATCAGCGCCGCAGACGGCAGGAATCTAGCGGGGTGCTGCCGTCCGCGTCAGAAATGGCGCTGTTTGTCCACAAGGCTCTAAAAAGACAACCGAGAGCATGCAAATTTGAAAGAGAAGAGTCTGCGTCTGGTGAAGATCCGTACGGCACACAGCGGTACACCGCGTGTTGGGAACCGGATCTGTCAGTCAACAGCCCAACCGTGAGAACAGGCCCGAGACTTGTTTGTTTACATCGCTGATGAGCAGTTTGGCCTTGTCGGCCTGTCATTTGTGCAACTTAATCAAAACCACAGGCATGTTTCTTCAACATTTAACCTTTTTTGATACCCGTATAGTCATTGCCAGAACGACCCGTTGTGGCAATGGCTATACAGACGTTTGGTAAACGTACTATAAGTTGTTTCCGTTTTTAGAGTTATGACAGATGGGTTCTGTGCCCTGTACCTTGTATGTTATCACAAAATCATGTTTGATGTCCGTAGACTTGTTTTGACTGGTGACGCTTATGTATTTTTGTTTCACTTTTCACAACAAATGTGCGCTTCATGGTCAAAACAATAATATCCCATGGAAAGAAACCCTTTTATCACGGCTATTCTACCATGGGAATTTTAAACATTTAAAATATTGTTTAAAGGTGAGAAAAGGGAATACGATATTCTTCATCAAAACGCGTCTAAATTCAGAACCATAAGCAATAAATAAACTTTTACAGCATATATAAATGTCACTTCTGGCAGTGATGAGTAGTTACGACAAGCGTTCTACATGACATCCTTGCCCTCCGACCTCTTGCGGTGTCCGGGGGTATTTCACAGTTCAATGTCGGCGTGCAGAAGGCGGGTAACAACAAATAGAACCCACTCACCCTATTTGGTAGCCCATCTTGGCCATGAGCCTGGAGCCTACGCCCTGTGGGAGCGGAAGAGAAGAGAAGCGGTGTTAGTTCAGTAAAACCAGTGTTAGTTCACATGTGGACGTTCATTGTGGCTCAGATGATGGGTTTGTTGTCCTGCCCTGACGGGTACAAGGCGCTGGTCAAGTTTATGACCTTTTATGCACGGGGAGCCTCGCCTGCTATAATAAGAGACGGCAAGAAGTCATACACATTATGGCAAAAGTACAAAGTTCCGGATTACAAGCATTGGCTGGCTCTAGAAGACAAAGTCGACTTGCCAAAACTAAAAACAGCTGCCAAACTTCCCGTCCATAAATTATTTGTCAGAACTGTACTCGTCCGGCTTAATGAAAGGAAAACAACTGGCTAAACACAGACTCTCGTGGGAAAAAGCAGCACAGTGTGGTGGTCTGAGAAAAAAAAAACGAACATCGCTGCAATACAATCTTGGCTTCTTTTCCCTTGTAGATACTAGGCGTTCTAATTTCTAGTTTGTGACCCCAAACTGCCATATCCTGCATCAGAGTACGTAAATAAAAGGCAAAGAGGTAGATATTGGATTAGCCATATGTCCTGTAATGGGTAAAGTGAGGGGTAAGAGTAGAGTACAGTTAAGTCGTCAGTCATGCAAGAAATATATATATACGGTATTTTATATATTCTTCAACACGTTAACGTTATCGCCAGTAAAAGGGATAGAGGAGGCCTGTTCCCCCTGCCCTTCATCTTGTGTCGTCTTGACATCTGTTCTAATGACATCTATCTCGTACTAACAACACAGGAGACGGGCTGTCGGCAGGTCCTTTCGTTATGTGTGGCCCCATAAAGTCAATCACTATCAGTGCAGACCTGTTGGAGAAAATCCCACGGCTTAAAGACGGAGTTAAATCATTCCAAGGAGACAGTTTGCACTACATCTTCTCTTCTCACATAGCTTTGTTTAGATCCTCCTGTGGATAGGGACTAGGGACAGGCTTAGCCGTTATGCAAGCTTATCTGTACAAGAATGCCAAGCACGAAAATCACTTTCAATTAGCTCGAAATTAAGCTGAACTAATCCCGCTGTTACGTTACCATAAGTTGGTGACAGCGATACTACTCATGCCCTTATCGAGTATTTTACACATGGCGATAGAAAGGCATGTGTAGATCATGCCTAACGCTCTTTCACTTATTGTGTAGACAAATGTTGACATATCATTAGCGTCTTGTTGTAGATATTTGTATGTTGGTTGACAGCTGTGGTGGAGGTGTGTTTTGTTTAATTGCTTGGAGAGTCTTGACCTTTATCTATTGTATTTTGTTTTTTGGAAAATGAGCCAAGACACGTTAGGCACAGGTACCGTTTGTAGTGGAACTTCTAACGGGTTTTTCCTGCATGGGTAGCCTGTAGCCAATTGCCCGTGTACTTGAGTCATGGGTTAGGCTAGCCTAAAATTCAGCCATGTTGTTGATAGCTATAGGTTCGCTCCTAGAAATTCCAATTTTTCGGGGGAGTGGACCATAACTAAGAAGGCTGAATTTTAGGCAAATACTAACATTGTATTCTATTTCCAATTATGTCCTACCGACATGGTAACCGCCTGAAAATGTTTGTTTGTCTGCAAATATACAAGAAAATACTTTCCCTGGGACAAGGACCGGGAGTTGTCCTGTCGTTTTCTTTGCTTTGATAAGATATAATTAGCTCCATGTTCAGGGAGCTCCCGGGAAGAAATACTGTACTTTCATCAACGCGCCCTCATTATGAGTAATTATGAAAATATAAGACTTTCGAAACACACGATTCTCAGAGACATCTGTACAGCAGTTCTGTCGTTAATGACGGAAAACCGTCATAGCTAATTTCCTTCTAAAAAGTGTCTACTTCGCCTTCAGCGATCCATCGAGTAAAGAACATCTGGCGGCGCGAGTACAGCTATATTTTCCTTGTGCTTTTTTTTTGTATCACTGAATGATTGCTTGATCGTCGTAATTTCAACCTTGTCATGCCATCAGCTATTCAGTTCGCCATCAAAATTTAGCTCTGGGTTGACGTCAGACTAGCCAAGGCAATCATAAATTTACTCCCTAACTTTGCTTTGTTAACTTAAAAAAAACTTTCCATGTTATATGATACTATAAGTTTCTATATGTAGACCACAATATAAACCATGGCTTGTTTTCTTCGTTACGTGTGTCATTGACGTCGACAAGAGCAAGTCTACACTACGAAAACAAACAGTAGTTGCCGCGGTGTGCAGCCCTGCGAGCCAGGATCATCCCCCTCCCCCAGCTGCCCTGCACACACCGACCTGTAAATAATCATCGGCACGTCAGCGAAAAGACCAATATTTTACTAGCAACCGCCGGCGAAACCAAATTGGGAGCAGGAGTTGTTATGTCTGCACGGCCCGCGGACACATGGGAACGGACACGGTGGGAACTCGGAGTTGCTTCAAAAGCTCGGTGCTCAGAAAAAGTGGAACAGATTACACGTAAGAAGCGTGTCGTTCGAGATTTCTGTGATGCGAAATTAATTGATTCAACGGGACTATGGTCATCCCTGTTGAAAATTATTCATAGACTACGTGACTTAAAAAAAAGTATGTCACAAATTATCGTCCACCATCTTTATCGAAGACACACCCTATTCACCTCATCATCAACAAGACGAAAATACCGCTGAATTAGAAAGAATTACCTATTCAATTAAAAAATAGTTTTTGCTACTCTGACAAAATCGACGAGGCATCGTAACCTTCAACTTCAAAGCAAATCCCTTTTAAAAGATAACGGATCCGATAACGACATTTTAGATGTAACGATACATCTGGTCACGGTCAAATGCATATAAACTTCTATGTACATTCTCCGTCCTTGCGGAACCCTGTACTGTACAGAAAACTGGAGCGATTACAAGCTCCATAACAGTTGGATTTACCGACAGAATCTTTCAATTGAACCACGGAAAGCACGCCAAAGATAGTGAGTACATCTTAATCCTATGAACGAGACACCGCGGGTATTCCAGAAAGTCTTCAATGATGATCGACTACCTAGTACCACATTTGAGACGAGGCAGGCGCTGGTTAAACCCGGGATCAGTTCTTCCGTCTGGCATTACCTAACCCCAACGGATTGCTGTAGATATTTGATAGCACCATGGTCATTGTCAAGGCCTCATTACGATCAAGTGTAAGGTTACAGTTATCGTCGGGGGAAATCACACGACTGTGTGATGGGAAGTGTGTCGTTCCCTGGCCGGTATCAGGTTTGGTCAAACAATTATCGTGGTCAAATGTTGGTCTTAATTCTTAATCCCTGTTAGTAAAAATGTGTACCCTGTACATGCTGTGCACGAGGTCAACTTCTTCAGATACGAGGCGATATTCTGTTACTTTCATGCTGTTCTGAACGGTGCGGATCCCGACAACGCACTGCACCCTTCCCGTGACCCAGCTCCCGACTTGCCATCTTGACTAAGATCCTTGATTCTTCAATAAATTTCCCAAGGCCTGTAAGTCGTTTGGGAAAATTACACGTGGATCTGCTTTACCCATGCGCGCTAACCCTCTCCCGTTGACCCAAATTGACCTGTATCAAGTGGAATGTCATCCTGCTGGAATTAATACGAAACTTCTATCTTTGATCTGCAGGTAGAGAAATCCAACACAGACGCAGGCCAGGGCTGTCATCGGCAACTGCGACGTCTTCGCCAATAGAGTCCAGAAGCCGACGGAAGCTCAGAAACACCTGCTGAGGATTTCTTATTCATGCCCATTCTGGGCTGGATGGACCTGTAGTGCTGCGAGTGATATCACAAGCCAACGTTTGTATCATTTCGTGTTCAGTGGATTCCTTGAACTCGAGACTGCTGCTTCAACATGGGAGGATACGCGGCGATTGTTGCGGTCCTGTTGAGTACATTGCTAAGATGCGGGAATACGGTTCCTGTTCAGGGGGATTCACAAAGTGTGGCGAACGCTTCCAAGCCGATCATCTCTACTGCTAGCGTCAACACCCCCGCCGGTGGGATGGTCTTCAACCATGTTTACAACATCAACGTGCCGCCGGTGCTGTGCGCCAGAGGCGGCGCCGACGGGCAGGTGACGAAAACGTCGGGCACGGTGGAGGTGGGAGAGGGCGGCGACGGCGCGCCGTTCCTCGCCAACACCTTCGTGCCAGGCGGTGGAAGCGGAGGATGCTGCAACAACAACGGCGGCGGAGCCGGCGGGGATTTGTTGAACGGGGAGACGGGATCTCTGGTCACGGCTCTGCAGGAAAGCACGGAGGATCTCAAGAAGCAACTCGCGGAGCTGCTGAAGGAGTTCGAGCAGTTCAAGCAGTCATGTGGATGCGTCGGAGCACAGGGCCAGCCCGGCGTTTGCGACCCGACGTGCAAGTACGGGAAATGCGTGAACGGCAGGTGTGTGTGCGACGAGGGCTTCACAGGTGACGACTGCTCGGAGCGTGCCTGTCCTGACAACTGCAAGGACCGCGGCGACTGCGTCAACGGCGTCTGCGTCTGTAAACCTGGATTTACCGGGGCCGATTGTTCGCAGAGAGCGTGTGTGCCCGACTGTGGGGACCGCGGCCGCTGCGTGGATGGCGTGTGCCAGTGCGAGCCAGGGTTCGAAGGCCCCACCTGTACGTCCCGTTCGTGCCCAGGTAACTGCATGGGCAGGGGAGTATGTGTCGACGGAGTCTGCCAGTGCGAGCCTGCCTTTACCGGCCCGGATTGCTCTTCACCCAGCTGCCCCAACGACTGTTTCGGCAGAGGTGTTTGTGTCGACGGCGTGTGCCAGTGCGAGCCCGGCTACTTTGGCGAGAACTGCGCAGCAGGTAGGTCTCTCAAATATCCTTCTCTGTGGGTGTTTATCCCCTGAAAATCCCACCAACATGTGCCACATGCCCACGGCCCGTACCGCCAGCACGGCCACTGATCCCCCTGATGGACGGCCTGCCTGTTTTGTTATCATTAATACCAATAAGGCGGGATCAGGGCCTGGAATCAGACACGGCTAGGAATTGAGACACAATCTCGGTCCCCCGCTGGGCAGTGACAACCGGGGTAAGATGAGGACGGAGTGACAGTAGGGCCAGTCTGTAGGGCCATGGTACCAGTACTATACGGGAGCGACAATTGATTGCCATGGAATTTAGGACTCGCTCAGCTAGTAAGCTAAAGGGCAGAATCTCGGTCACCCGAAGCCAAAAGGGTGTAAAAAAAACCACTCATTCCGGCAGTTTTCGCTAGTCTCGAGACGGCAGTATCAGTATAAATCAGTTGGAGGTACCGTTAGTAGCACTTGACTTGTTCCTCAGACCACACCGCAGCCCAGTAGCTATAAACAGATCTAAACAATGTCTGTGGGGTTAGATTGACCTTTGATGAAGGTCATGAGTAAGCTGACATACTCTATAAATGATGTAGCCAATTATAGAAATGAATACTCGGAAACGTATCCTCTATCGTTAATTTGTACACTTTTTCCATTTTAGCACCTTTTTCTACCAGAGATTCGTTTTCCATTCAAGCTCGTTTTTTCGGTGATGTTACAATCTCTACAGTTAGATGTAGTATTGCCAGCGGCCATTCAGCACTTTCATGGCCATAAATACATGTTGTGGACAGAAGATCCCTCTTCGGTTTGTCCAAATGTAATAAAATACAACAAAACACCCACTTGAACCTGTCACATGCACAACAGGTGCATGGGTCGCAGCCTCTATGATGTCCTGACCCCTAGTGAGTAACGTCACACGTCAACAAGACAAATGCTCTTCGTTCGTAGTAATTGATTAATGAGAGCTAAATTTGTGCATGTTTGGTTCGATGGTGACATCGCTTCAATTCAACAGAGCCCACCCATGCATAGAGCATGTCAGGCTTCTGATGACGAAACTGGGCTGTCCCAGAGCCACGTGTGTAGCTCAGTAGAGTTCACATGGGGATACATGTACCCAGTGAACTGTTGGTAAGGACAAGTGTGACAAGTGGCCACACAGAGAGTTTCTCAATATTTCTCGAGTGCCGTTAGCATGCTTATCGTCTCAGTTGCCACGTATCTGTTCCACGTCTTGAACGAAAATAAACACTACGCGACTGGATGTCATACAGTACCCTTCTACGCACTTTCCTGGAGTATATATATAGTTCTTAGATTTGTCAATGTCTCTCTGAACAGAAAAACAAGATATCAATCAATGTACATGTGTTGACATTAACCTGTCTGATATTTGGACAAAGTTCATATGCTCGTTAAAGAAATCCAACAAGCAGGTCTTTTATTGGAAAAAATCTACTGTCGAAACTTCTTTGGGCCAACCAAAGCAAGCTATACCTATATCGTGTGAACACTTTCACGATTGCGAGACGTATATATGATTTTGAACTTCAAGTCAGCTCCAGAGACGTTATTGATAGAACGTAGTACTTTACAAGATGACCAGCTGCTTTGAGTCTAAGTTGGTCACTTAAATCTTGAGAATATCCTTGTGTCAACTGAGTTGTTCTCATGTTCCCAACACGCAGAGCTCACCGTACCGGCGCCCATCTCGGGTGTCTTCACCAGGGACATCACCATCAACTCCGTCTTCATCGGCTGGGTGGAGGAGGACTACGTGGACAACTACCTCCTGGAGTACCGCCGCACCAACGAGCTCAACGGCTGGAACGAGATCGAGGTGTTCGAGCCCGGCTACACGGTGACGGGCCTGGCCTCCGCCACGGAGTACCAGTTCCGCGTGTCCGGAGTCAACGCCAAGGGCAGAGGCGAACCCAGCGACGTGGTGGAGGTCGCCACGAAAGGTAAGCACAATGAACGATAGACGTACGCGCGACGCTTGGAGATGTGCAGGTTCTTGCATTCCCTTTTTTCCACAGGAAACAATTGTACGGGAAGCGCCTTCTTTGTGCAACGCCACGTTTACATTATATCGTAGGACATAATCGCGTTGCGCATACATTGCCCTGTCTTTGCTCATCGTTGTCAACATTATAGTATGCGCCAGGATGACAACATGCAGAGACTCCGTACTAATACGAGAGTATACTTCGGAGGTGATTACCTGACTTGATTTGGTCATGAATGTCTTTGCATGAATTTTCTTATTTTCTGCGTATTACATGGTGCACTAAATATGCTTTTCATTTTAGGGTCTCTTTCCTCATCTTAACTCTTAGCAGGTGTAACGTTACATCGTGCAGGAATGCAGGAATACAGAACGCGGAATCACCCAACATAGCAACCAACATAAGGAGTTTGAGTTCAACAGAATTCAGTGGGATGGAAATCTTCATTTCCCTTTTCTCTCCATGTCAATGTTGTTACACCAATTACTTTTTATACCCAAATTATGCAAACGTTATACCTTACTTTCTATCCTATCCATGTAAGAAGGCATACAAGCATTTCCAGTCCTCCAGAAATGAATACTGACAAAGTTCCAAATACAACGGCCCCCAACAGAAGCCAAACCCACCCTGCTCGTTTCACACAGCACCGGGTAACCGATAAACAGAGCTGTTTGAGCAGGTTTTACTGTCTGTTTTGAGGTCAAGAAAGGTTTCAGCTCACGGAAAGGCCATTGACACCACTTCGATTTTATGTAGGGTACAGACGTCACAGGAGGAGCCATTGGAGCGCCTGCAATGCTGTATAATCGTTTGAAAGCAATAACGGTCAATAGTAATGACTTTCCTTATTGTAAAAAAAGATATACACCTGCCCATAGTTGTAAGGTGTTGATTGGTTAGTAGTGGATACCACTTTCGTACAAAGTTGGAAAAGCCATAGTATGTGGCCATAATACGTCTGATATTTGCCATGCATTTGGCAAAGCATGATATCTTGGGGTTCAAGTTACATCGGTTGCCTTTGTAATATAACTTCCCATCTGCCTCTTGTTATAGGAAGGTTTATGAGCAAGGCTAGGCAGCAAACCCCAAGCCAACTCAGTACTACTCTAGGTCACTTCCACAGAAAACCAGCACACTATAGTATTTTGCCAGTGCTCAGTTCTCAAGGATATGTTTATGGCTAGACACAGTAAGCACTCTACTGGGAGTCAACAAGCTTCTGATAGTCTCATATGGTGTTAGCACAGGATGGTTCCCTCACCAAAACACAGAATACTTCACATTTCAGGCTAGGCTACTGATGGCTCTATCGGCAAATGTGAAACAGAACACCAAAAGCTATTAACATGGGGCCATCCTCTCAATTTGACCTACATCATTCAAGGTCACAGTATGATCAGCTTCCCTACAGGGTTCAGAGCAGATATGACTGTTTTAGTGGTCTGGAAGCAGGACAGAGTGAACAATTTAGGTTGAGAAGACAAATGTTCAAGATGGAACAACAACATTCATCATCATCAATCTTTGACCTCAGCATCTCACAGCTATGACACTTGTTTGGAGACCCAAAGATCAACTGCTTTGTTGCTTTTTGCTTGCCATTTGTATGAAGAGAATATTTTTCACATGGATCAAAGAGGCCTGAAAACTTTCTCTAAAAGAAAAATGTAATATCTTATGAAAGCTAAATGCTCTGCAACATGCCACAGTAAGAGGTTGACATTGTGACAACTGTTACATGCACCAACACACATGTACACCAGCTGAATTGATACTTATAAATACTTGTCTGATTGTCCAGTTGTTGACCAGAAATGTGTGCTTTTGAAGGGCCAGAGTTATTCGACCCCAGCCCTCCGCGGGACGCTCGCGGCCATTCCGTGGATCCTTACAGTGCCATTGTGCAGTGGAAACCACCCGTCAACGGATCCGCCGTCATTTCCGGGTACAGGTTGATCTACCAGCGGGGAGATGACGGTCCTCTTCAACACGTTGACATGAATAAACCAATGAACTTTTACTACGTCTTGCAAAACGTGTCTCCAGACTCGACGTACAACATGTGGATTGAACCATACAGCCCTGGGGGTCGTGGGCCTCAGAGTGAACGTTTCGTCGTATACACGATGGCCGCAGGCGGTGGTGGGACTGTTCCTCGCCCGGAAACGGGTACTGACAAAGACTCAGGTGGTAAGGGAAAAATTTTCACATGCGTGATCTTGCATCATCAATGTCCACGTACATTCACTGCATGTGAGCAGACAAACCAGCCACTGAGGACACAACACTTGCACAGACTGAACAAGTGGAGATGGAGCAATGGCATCCACCATGACATCTTCTTCACATGAATTCTACTAGCGCCAGCAAACGAATAAAAACTTGTATGTGATGCACTTGACAGCAACACGAGGCCATACATGCACAGAGCAGTACCCTTCTTCATACAAAAACAATGACATTACACAGAGTGACAGCAGTTGCTTTCACAGTTGTGCTGCACATTGCTCACAGCTACATGACGTACTTTTGCGAGTCTTGCGCAGTGTCCACACAATTGTGGCAGTCTTCGTGTCAACACAAACATGGCAATGATGCGGACAGTTTTCAGCTTTTCACATTGACAAATGCTAAAACACAGAAGCTACATTACAGAGTTGCACAGAGAAATTCTTCCGTTGAATACTCCACCACTCACTCTGTCAGGTTTCTTTATATTTCCAGCATGAGCACTTTTGTTCCATCTGATGTCTAGTAGAATCTGTCTAATAGGAATTTTAGATACTAGTGTTAATGATAAAATTATCTACTTAACAAAACACCATCAACCCAGGTGCTCCTGTGGGATTGAGTGGACAACCTGTAGATCCTTACAACATTCGTGTGGAATGGCAACCTCCCACTAACCCTACAGATGACATCCAAGGGTACAAACTGCAGTACCAGAAGCCAGGAGACAGATACCCACAAACTGTGAACATGGGCAACCCACCTGATCGTACATATATCCTGCGAGAAGTGTCTCCAGACACACAGTACAACATGTGGGTGACTCCGTATGGTCCTAGAGGTGACGGACCTCAGAGTCAACATCTTACAGTACAAACTCAGCCTGTAGAAGGTCCAGGGACTGGCCCAGGAACAGGCACTGATTGGAGACCAGGTGGTAAGGAACAGCTTCATTGGCACTGGACAGTGAGATTACATTTTGGCACTGACATCACTGGACAGAGGTATCTCATTTTGGCACTGACATCACTGGATAGTGGGATCATATCCATCCTTAGACTTGGTCCATATAGTAAGACAGTAACTTGAGTAAGTCAATAATATGATAGGTTCCTTCACAGCATTTGGACAGCCACTCATCACATTGGAACACTTGCACAGACAGCAGGAGACAACATTTGCTGACAAGTACTCTTTGCTCTTCTGCAGCTTCTTTGAATGTTGCTTTAGTTACATGTTTTTTTGTAGTCTTGTGTCTCACAAGAGTTTGCTTTCTTTAGTACAAAATATGATTGTGCACAAACAACTTATACTGGTATGGAATTTGCATTTAGCTGACATTTCTCAAAGGCTTGTACACAAGTCCTGTCAGTTCTTTGGTGGAGAAGTAGTTCTTTTCAGTTTGCTGTTGAATAGAATCTACCTACCAGGTATCTTTGTCATGACAAATGATATAATCATCTGCATTTTAAGGACAAGAAGTTGTCAACCCTGGTGCTCCAATTGGAGTTAGTGGACAACCTGTAGATCCTTACAACATCCGTCTGCAGTGGCAACCTCCAACTAACCCTACAGATAACATCCAAGGGTACAAATTGCAATATCAGAAGCCAGGAGACAGTTCCCCACAAACTGTGAACATGGGCAACCCACCTGATCGTACATACGTCTTACGAGGAGTGTCTCCAGACACACAGTACAACATGTGGGTGACACCGTATGGTCCTAGAGGTGACGGACCTCAGAGTCAACATCTTACAGTACAAACTCAGCCTGTAGAAGGTCCAGAGACCGGCCCAGGAACAGGCACTGATGGGAGACCAGGTGGTAAGGAACAGCTTCATTGGCACTGGACAGTGAGATCTCATTTTGCCACTGACATCACTGGACAGAGGTATCTCATTTTGGCACTGACATCACTGGATAGTGGGATCATAACCATCCATGTAGACTTAGTCCATATGGTAAGACAGTAAGTCAATAATATGATAGGTTCTTTCACAGCATTTGGACAGCCACTCATCACATTTGAACACTTGCACAGACAGCAGGAGACAACATTTGCTGACAAGTACTCTTTGCTCTTCTAGCAGCTTCTTTGAATGTTGCTTTAGTTACATGTTTTTTTTTGTAGTCTTGTGTCTCACAAGAGTTTGCTTTCTTTAGTACAAAATATGATTGTGCACAAACAACTTATACTGGTATGGAATTTGCATTTAGCTGACATTTCTCAAAGGCTTGTACACAAGTCCTGTCAGTTCTTTGGTGGAATCTACCTAACAGGTATCTTTGTCATGACAAATGATACAATCATCTGCATTTTAAGGACAAGAAGTTGTCAACCCTGGTGCTCCAATTGGAGTTAGTGGACAACCTGTAGATCCTTACAACATCCGTCTGCAGTGGCAACCTCCAACTAACCCAACTGACGACATCTATGGGTACAAGTTGCAATATCAGAAGCCAGGAGACAGTTCCCCACAAACTGTGAACATGGGCAACCCACCTGATCGTACATACGTCTTACGAGGAGTGTCTCCAGACACACAGTACAACATGTGGGTGACACCGTATGGTCCTAGAGGTGATGGACCTCAGAGTCAACATCTTACAGTACAAACTCAGCCTGTAGAAGGTCCAGGGACTGGCACTGAGGGGAGACCAGGTGGTAAGGAACAGCTTCATTGGCACTGGACAATTGGGTCACTGACATGACATGACACAATGGGATCTCATTTTGGCACTGACATCACTGGACAGTGGGTTCATAATCATGTAGACATAGTCGTCAATGATGTCACAGGTTCATTCACAATCACAGCATTTGGACAATCAGACATCACTTTGGAACACATGCACCAACAGGAGTATGCACAGACAGGAGGAGACAGCATTTGCTGACAAGCACACTTTGATCTTCAGCACTTATATATACACATGTATGTTGCAGCAGCTTCTTTGAATGTTGCTTCAGTTAGTCTGATGTATTTTCATATCACAAGAACTTTTTCTTTAGTAGTTCATATGATTGTGCATATACAGTATACTGGCCATGGTCTGGGATTTGCATTTACCAGTAGTTGACATTTTTCAACTGTTTGTACACAAGTCCTGTCAGATCTTGGAGAAGTTATTTTCAATCTGCTGTTGAATAGAATCTACCTAACAAGTATCTTTGTTATGACAATTAATACATTCATCTACATTGAAGGACAAGATGTTGTCAACCCTGGTGCTCCAATAGGAGTTAGTGGACAACCTGTAGACCCTTACAATATCCGTCTGCAGTGGCAACCTCCAACTAACCCTACGGATGACATCCAAGGGTACAAACTGCAATATCAGAAGCCAGGAGACATATACCCACAAACTGTCAACATGGGCAACCCACCTGATCGTACATATATCTTGCGAGGAGTGTCTCCAGACACACAGTACAACATGTGGGTGACACCGTATGGTCCTAGAGGTGATGGACCTCAGAGTCAACATCTTACAGTACAAACTCAGCCTGTAGAAGGTCCAGGGACTGATGGGAGACCAGGTGGTAAGGAACATCTTCATTGGCACTGGACAGTGGGATAACATTTTGGCACTGACATCATCACTGGACATCGGGATCACATTTTGGCACTGACATCACAGAACATTGGGGTCACAATCATATAGATATAGTCATCATGTTCAGTCATGGACAGACAAGCATCACTATGGAACAGGCAATGCTTATACACAGACAGGACATCTTGCCTTGCTTTACAGAATTGCAGACATCCTACACCCCTCTGTTTACACATTCCACTTCAACCTCCTACACAATGGGGCATTGGCTGCTGCTTTGAAAGTTGCTTTGTCCTTTGCATTTTATATGCTAGTCACAGCAGTTTGTCTTCTTCGGTTCTCACAATAGATCAGTGAATGAATGTGCATACCTTGCATAATATTATTGCCATGAAAGTTCTATGATGGAAAAGTACTTCTTATGAATCTGCTATTGAGTAGAATCCATTTAATAGGAATCTTTTTTGATAGTGATGGATAATATTTAAACCATCTACATTAAAGGACAAGAAGTTGTCAACCCTGGTGCTCCAGTGGGACTTACTGGACAACCTGTAGATCCTTACAACATTCGTGTGGAGTGGCAACCTCCAACTAACCCAACCGACACAATAGCTGGTTACAAGTTACAATATCAGAAGCCAGGAGACAGTTCACCACAAACTGTGAACATGGGCAACCCACCTGATCGTACATACATCTTGCGAGGAGTGTCTCCAGACACACAGTACAACATGTGGGTGACACCGTATGGTCCTAGAGGTGACGGACCTCAGAGTCAACATCTTACAGTACAAACTCAGCCTGTAGAAGGTCCAGGGACAGGCCCAGAAACAGGCACTGATGGGAGACCAGGTGGTAAGGAACAGCTTCATTGGACTGTCAATGCACTGGACAGTAGTGGGGTCTCGATTTTGGCACTGGCATCACTGGGTAGTGGG
>NW_017804353.1:5115152-5115222 GCF_001625305.1 Branchiostoma belcheri
AGGAGACACGTTCCCCAACAACTGTGAACAGTGGGCCAACCCACCTGATCGTACATACGTCTACGAGGAG
>NW_017804353.1:5115242-5115387 GCF_001625305.1 Branchiostoma belcheri
CCTGATCGTACATACGTCTTACGAGGAGTGTCTCCAGACACACAGTACAACATGTGGGTGACACCGTATGGTCCTAGAGGTGACGGACCTCAGAGTCAACATCTTACAGTACAAACTCAGCCTGTAGAAGGTCCAGGGACAGGCC
>NW_017804353.1:5115407-5279007 GCF_001625305.1 Branchiostoma belcheri
CTGTAGAAGGTCCAGAGACCGGCCCAGGAACAGGCACTGATGGGAGACCAGGTGGTAAGGAACAGCTTCATTGGCACTGGACAGTGAGATTACATTTTGGCACTGACATCACTGGACAGAGGTATCTCATTTTGGCACTGACATCACTGGATAGTGAGATCATAACCATCCATGTAGACTTAGTCCATATGGTAAGACAGTAAGTCAATAATATGATAGGTTCTTTCACAGCATTTGGACAGCCACTCATCACATTTGAACACTTGCACAGACAGCAGGAGACAACATTTGCTGACAAGCACTCTTTGCTCTTCTAGCAGCTTCTTTGAATGTTGCTTTAGTTATATGTTTTTTTTTGTAGTCTTGTGTCTCACAAGAGTTTGCTTTCTTTAGTACAAAATATGTTTGTGCACAAACAACTTATACTGGTATGGAATTTGCATTTAGCTGACATTTCTCAAAGGCTTGTACACAAGTCCCATCAGTTCTTTGGTGGAGAAGTAGTTCTTTTCAGTCTGCTGTTGAACAGAATCTACCTAACAAGTATCTTTGTCATGACAAATGATACAATCATCTGCATTTTAAGGACAAGATGTTGTCAACCCTGGAGCTCCAATTGGAGTTAGTGGACAACCTGTAGATCCTTACAACATCCGTCTGCAGTGGCAACCTCCAACTAACCCTACTGACGACATCTATGGGTACAAGTTGCAATATCAGAAGCCAGGAGACAGTTCCCCACAAACTGTGAACATGGGCAACCCACCTGATCGTACATACGTCTTACGAGGAGTGTCTCCAGACACACAGTACAACATGTGGGTGACACCGTATGGTCCTAGAGGTGACGGACCTCAGAGTCAACATCTTACAGTACAAACTCAGCCTGTAGAAGGTCCAGGGACAGGCACTGAGGGGAGACCAGGTGGTAAGGAACAGCTTCATTGGCACTGGACAATTGGGTCACTGACATGACATGACACAATGGGATCTCATTTTGGCACTGACATCACTGGACAGTGGGTTCATAATCATGTAGACATAGTCGTCAATGATGTCACAGGTTCATTCACAATCACAGCATTTGGACAATCAGACATCACTTTGGAACACATGCACCAACAGGAGTATGCACAGACAGGAGGAGACAGCATTTGCTGACAAGCACACTTTGATCTTCAGCACTTATATATACACATGTATGTTGCAGCAGCTTCTTTGAATGTTGCTTCAGTTAGTCTGATGTATTTTCATATCACAAGAACTTTTTCTTTAGTAGTTCATATGATTGTGCATATACAGTATATACTGGTCTGGGATTTGCATTTACAACTAATTGTACTGGTCTGGGATTTGCATTTACCAGTAGTTGACATTTTTCAAATGTTTGTACACAAGTCCTGTCAGATCTTGGAGCAGTTATTTTCAATCTGCTGTTGAATAGAATCTACCTAACTAGTATCTTTGTTATGACAATTAATACATTCATCTACATTTAAGGACAAGATGTTGTCAACCCTGGTGCTCCAATTGGAGTTAGTGGACAACCTGTAGATCCTTACAACATTCGTGTGGAGTGGCAACCTCCAACTAACCCTACGGATGACATCCAAGGGTACAAACTACAGTATCAGAAGCCAGGAGACAGATACCCACAAACTGTGAACATGGGCAACCCACCTGATCGTACATACGTCTTACGAGGAGTGTCTCCAGACACACAGTACAACATGTGGGTGACACCGTATGGTCCTAGAGGTGACGGACCTCAGAGTCAACATCTTACAGTACAAACTCAGCCTGTAGAAGGTCCAGGGACTGGCCCAGGAACAGGCACTGATGGAAGACCAGGTGGTAAGGAACAGCTTCATTGGCACTGGACAGCGGGATCACATTTTGGCACTGACATCATCACTGGACAGCGGGATCACATTTTGGCACTGACATCATCACTGGACAGCGGGATCATATTTTGCACTGACATCACTAAACATTGGGGTCACAATCATATAGATGTAGTCATCATGTTCAGTCATGGACAGACAGGCATCAATATGGAACAGACAATGCTTATATATACACAGACAGGACATCTTGCCTTGCTTTACAGAATTGCAGAGACATCCCACAACTCTCTATTTACACATACATTTGTACCACTTCAACCTCCTGCACAATGGGGCATTGGCTGCTGCTTCAAGAGTTGCTTACTATAGTCTTTTGCATTTTATATGCTAGTCACAGCAGTTTGTTTCCTTGGTTCTCACAATAGATACGTGAAAGTGCATACCTTGCATATTGATATAATGGTTATTTATTTTAATGATGTTAAACATCATGTACATCTTGTACATTTGGCATGAAAGTTCTATGATGAAAAGTACTTCTTATGAATCTGCTATTGAGTAGAATCTGTTTAATAGGAATCTTTTTTGATAGTGATGGATAATATTTAAACCATCTACATTAAAGGACAAGAAGTTATCAACCCTGGTGCTCCAGTGGGACTTACTGGACAACCTGTAGATCCTTACAACATTCGTGTGGAGTGGCAACCTCCAACTAACCCAACTGACACAATAGCTGGTTACAAGTTACAATATCAGAAGCCAGGAGACAGTTCCCCACAAACTGTGAACATGGGCAACCCACCTGATCGTACATACATCTTGCGAGGAGTGTCTCCAGACACACAGTACAACATGTGGGTGACACCGTATGGTCCTAGAGGTGACGGACCTCAGAGTCAACATCTTACAGTACAAACTCAGCCTGTAGAAGGTCCAGGAACTGGCCCAGGAACAGGCACTGATGGGAGACCAGGTGGTAAGGAACAGCTTCATTGGACTGTCACTGCACTGGACAGTAGTGGGATCTCATTTTGGCACTGACATCACTGGGTAGTGGGATCACATTTGCAGATCATAATAGTCTTCATCTCTATCTGGATCACATCATTCATTTATGCTTATGGGCAGTTGTGCACATGCACAGACTAGACAATGATGGTGCTACCAGTAGTGGTGCCATCGTCATATATTGTTTGGGAGATATCCACACTTCATATGCTGAATAAGCTTTTCACTGACTGCAGCTGCCTTATTCTGGTGTTGGACACATGCAGCTGTTGTTGTATATTGGAATCTGCTTGGCACCTTGCTCTATTTACTACCCATTAAGGAGAGCTTGCACAACCATTTGATTCAGGCTTGAGGTAGTAGTTGGCAAAAGGTCACATTTGCTAGCACACAACAGGGATCTGGTATAGTCTCATGGCGTTTGAATATGGTATTGTTACATGCCGTTTGTTTTATACTCATACTTATAAAACTGTCTAATTTAAAGGACAAGACGTTGTCAACCCTGGTGCTCCAGTGGGACTTACTGGACAACCTGTAGATCCTTACAACATTCGTGTGGAGTGGCAACCTCCAACTAACCCAACTGACGACATCTATGGGTACAAATTGCAATATGCGAAGCCAGGAGACAGTTCCCCACAAACTGTGAACATGGGTAACCCACCTGATCGTACATATATCTTGAGCGGAGTGTCTCCAGACACACAGTACAACATGTGGGTGACACCGTATGGTCCTAGAGGTGACGGACCTCAGAGTCAACATCTTACAGTACAAACTCAGCCTGTAGAAGGTCCAGGGACCGGCCCAGGAACAGGCACTGATGGGAGACCAGGTGGTAAGGAACAGCTTCATTAGGCTCTGGACAGTGAGGTCTCATTTTGTCACTGGCATCATCACTGGACAATGGAATCTCATCTTGTCACTGACATCACTGGACAGTGTGATCACATAGTCTCCAATACAGTCATCATCAGTACAAGTCATCTTCATTTGACAGGCAGACGTCATATTGGAACAGACTGTACTCATCAGCATGAACTGGAGACACCATCTCATACAATGTCATGTATTTCCCTTTACCTCGCACACCCTACACACTCCAACCGCACATGTAGTTTGCACCAAGTTGCTGCAGCTACAATGGAAATTGCATCTCCATATATATACCAGCACACTTGTCATGACAGCACAACAGTTAGTCTTCCTTGTTTCTCAATACAGACCAATATTCATCATAGAATTTGCTTATGGTCAGTTGACATTTCTTAAATGTGTATTAAGCATTTCTCCTCAGTCTGCAGTTGAGCAGAATATGCCTCACAGAAATTTTCCCTAATGGCAATGATGATCTACTTTAAAGGACAACCTGGTGCTCCACTTGGAGTAGGTGGGCATCCCGTGGATCCCTACAACATTCGCTTGCAGTGGCGTCCTCCAACTAACCCAACCGATGACATTCATGGATACAAGTTACACTATCTCAGGCCAGGAGACAATACACTACACACTGTTGACATGGGCAACCCACCCGATTTTACATACACCCTACGCGGAGTGTCCCCTGACTCAGAATACACCATGCTGGTGACACCGTACGGGCCTAGAGGAGATGGACCTGAGAGTGAGCCATTCACTGTTCAAACCCAAAGAGTTGGAGACACTGACGATTCAACCAGTGGTAAGGATACAGAGTCCTTATACACATACCTGTGCCATGGGGAAGGCCCACATCATCATCACAGCCATGTGCATTCATGATCATGGACAGACAGATCAGTACAGAATATAGAACTTACTGTTCAATACAGTATGTACACTGTCCTCAGCTTTGACATTTGAACAAAGGTACAAAATACATGATACCATCAACACAAGCATCATGTTGCATATATGGCACTGCCTACTTGTCGAGAGTGGATTATATCACAATCAAGCTGTGATTGACTTCTTCAGACAGTTCCCACCAGCCCATCTGACAAGATACATTTTATGTGCATTATAGAAACTTCAAAATTTCTCTCATCTGACCTTTCACCATGCTAAGCTTGTACTTTACAATTCCTTGCAATGACTTTGCAGTACTACGTCCATGGTTAAATCTTTTCCTGCGAACATGTCATTGACATTCACTCATCTTTGTGTCATACTTAGAAATATTTACATTAATTTGATGAATTTGTATATCTGCTTTTTTAGACGTATACTGTGCTTAGTACAACATTGAAGATGCATGGTATCCATGGTTTAGATCATCTCAAGTATCTTGCAGTTTGAGATGTCTGCAATTTACAGTCACTGTGTCAAACAGTCATGCTGTTCTATTACCAGTACTCTAGATCTGTTTTTCTCAGTGAAATCCTCGTCTCATAATTGTGTTGATGTAAATTATAATGCTGTACTTTTGAATACCAGCGGTGGTCGACCCTGGTGCCCCACGAGGAGTGCGCGGGCTTCCCCTGAACCCTTACAATGTCCGTGTCGAATGGCGACCACCCTCCAACCCAACTGACGACATCTACGGGTACAAGTTGCAATATCAGAAGCCTGGAGACAGTTCCCCAGAAACTGTGAACATGGGCAACCCACCTGACTCTACATATATCTTACGAGGAGTGTCTCCAGACACACAGTACAACATGTGGGTGACACCGTATGGTCCTAGAGGTGACGGACCTCAGAGTCAGCCTTTCACTGTTCAAACACAAGGTGACCCTAGTGGTAAGAAAAATCTTTGTACGTGTTGCACCGCACGGTGAGCATCTCGGCAGCTGTTTGCATTTGTCGTGTCCGTTGTGTTGAAGACTGACGACAAAGGAGAACAGTTGACAGATGTGGCTCACAGACAAGCCTGAGTTATCACCGGCAGAACAAAGCCACCTCACTGTCCAGAAAACACTGCAGTTTTGAGAAGAGCACTGCCACACGGCAGTCACAAGCGGGCAGTTTGCACTGCATCACCTATGTTAGGCACTTCAAGCCACCAGCACCTTCAGTTTTTACTGAGCCTCCATGTTGTATCCATCAGCATCACTTTGAGTTGCTTAGCATTTTATTTCTAGTTACAGCTGTGAAGTACATGTTGTACTTATAGACTTGTATCACGTGCACAGTGGCTTTGCAGCGTTGATGCTATACACTTGTATTTATGGTCCTTGCATTTCAGTTTCCTGACAACTGACAAGGAAAGGGACAGATAAATGTTTGTACATTACTGTGAAAAGTACTGAGCTACATGTACTTACTTTTTTTATTCTCCTGAGTTTGCAGCATCTAAATCTGCACCATTCATTTTGATTTGGTGTACATGTACATGTGTCTGTGTGTAAACTATGCAGTTTTATGTCCATCTAATAGTAGCAGGCTGGAAACATGTATCAATGTGTTTTATATACCATTGTGCATTCTGATTTATGCATTTTTCCTTTGATTTCATTGATAAACATTACATATATTAAGATGTCCTCTTATACATGTATCTGATATGATGATTATACTAAATGTAAATCTGACAGCATTGCACATTTACATTTGTACAATCTTCATTTGTACATGTAATTACAGCCACATCATTGTGTCGCTGATTGTTGCAGGGTGCAAAAGCAGCTTGTCAAATAATCATGCTGATAAAACACTATACTTTTGAAGGATCAACAGATATGGGTGAACCTGGTGCCCCAGTGGGAGTCACTGGGAATCCTGTGGATCCTTACACCATTCAAGTGGAGTGGCAACCCCCCACCTACCCAATGGACGACATTGCTGGATACAGGTTGCTATATGAGAAGGAAGGAGACTCTACCCGTGAAACTGTTGACATGGGTAACCCGCCCGACCGAACCTACAATCTCGCTGGAGTGTCTCCAGACACACAGTACAACATGTGGGTGATGCCGTACGGCCCTAGAGGCGACGGACCTCAGAGTCGACAGTTTACCGTAAAAACGCAACGTGGTAAGAAATTCCCTCAGGGTGGTCATTGTGTTGTGAGAACGTGCAGACCTGGCACCGTGGACGGTACTATGCAGACGGACAGAACATTTCATGGTCACAGAACCTACAAGGTAGTGGATGGCCAACCCATTCATTCCATGGAATGCACACAGATCTTGCAGGTGGACAGATTGGCACTAAAAGCACAACATTGCTTTGCAGCAGCTTACAAAGCACCTTGCAGATATATTTGTTTTGCTGACATGCTGTGCATTCATTTTCATTTTACATGATTGTATGTGTGTTGTTAGATAATGTGCAATGTACATGTACCATATTATTGGAACATTAAAAGTTGTTTACATCTCTACGAATGACAGACATTTATTTGCTCACACTTTTCCTGCCATATCGGCTGAAGTGAGGCTACGGGGACTGCAAGGAACAGATATTACATCATTGCTACTCATTTATCACAGTGACAGGTTGTGGACAGAGAACTAATGCTTTAAATACCATGATGACTCTTGTTGTGATCCACCATTTGTTCATCATATGGGCACACAAGTACAAACTTCATTCACAGCTTTTCCTACATTAATTTGTACTTGTACCATTCACACTGCAACCATATGTTTCAAATGATCCCCAGTTTCATATTATTGTTTTATCCTTCAACAGCAAGTGTCTCAAGATCTACACTGTCATGTAAATCTACAAATTGTATAGCTGCATTTTACCAATCAAAGTACCATCACAAAAAGTCAAGACATACATGTATGGTGCAATCATGTAGTTATTGTGGATTTGAGAACTGAAATACAGGCCAGAAAGTTTGAAAGTAACATTTCCCTATGTTTTCCACAGAGGACCTGGGCAGCATTGCACCTAAGGGGGCACCAGGAGCAGCCTCAGCTGTCACCAGGGACGCCTCTAGCCTCCTGGTGGAGTGGGAGGCTCCTACCCTACCCGAGGGTTCTCCAGACCTGCTGGGATACAGGCTATTCTGGAGGCGGGTTGGAGAGGGAGAGTACCAGACTGTGGAGGTTGGGCCAGGGGAGCTGTCCTACATCCTGATGGACCTGGACACCTTCACGGAGTACGAGATGTACGTTGTCGCCTTCAACGCTAACGGAGACGGACCCAACAGTGACACCTTTACTGCTATGACCGCTGAAGGAGGTAAGAACTATACTATAGGCTGATTGTACTCTAGAAGTGTGTGTATGATTGTGTACATGTACATCAATGTATGTATGGTTTAACCCATATGTGAATAGTCGAGACAACATGAACACCATTGTCACACCGCACCACACAAGAACACACACATAAACATCGTGACACAGTTGATGTGGACCTAAAGCTAAACAAGAGCCCAATACCCATCCCTTATGACAGTGCAACCTGTTATGTTATCCATGACTTCTGTCTCTAATGCACAGGCATCAAACTTTTCAGTTGCGCATCAAGCGCAAAAACTTCATAAAGTCATAAAAGTGACATGGATGAAGTCATGAATGACATTTTATTGCCTGCAGATTTGATCTAAAGGGCAACTAATAATCTTTTACTCCACTGATGGCTTGCACTGCGCAGTGCTTCAGTGTAACCAACTGATGCTGTCCCCAACTAAATCACCAAACAGTGCTTCCCCAACCTGAATTACAAACTGTTCAAACTAAAATGTGCAATCTCTCCTACCCCGACTAATCTCCAGCCCTCCGTTACTACTAGATATGGAAACTTATCAGTTTGTTAAGGTTTCACATGGAATTTGATAACTAGTGATGTTATCCCAATACTAGGCTATTCCTGTGTAAGATATCATGTTATTTCATTTTATAATTTTTGCATCATGAACCATTGCTTATGTATGGCTCCAATCTGCTCAACTTCGCAATGCACAGACGACACTGGTGCTCCCCTGGGAGTGGCGGGAGAGCCAGTTAGCCCTTACAGCGTCCGTATACAATGGCGCCCTCCCACAAACCCACCTGAACCCGTCATGGGCTACCGATTACTGTACCAGAGATACGGCGATGACAATCAGCAGCTTGTCGACATGGGACATCCCGACGACTTCAGCTTCATGCTGAGAGGTCTCTCGCCCGGCAGCCAGTACGACTTCTGGGTGACGCCGTACGGAAACCGAGGTGACGGTCCAAGGAGCGAGAGGGTGACTCTACAGACACAAGCTCCCGGCTCTGGTGGTAAGAAGTCTTGCGTTGGAGTGAGAAGAAACACCTCCGTACCAACCATCGTGCTCACTGGATCAGCTTCATCCGGCATCTTGTGCATCATCGTAGACCTCGTAGACTGCCCACTTTACACAACACTGCGCCACAGTGTAAACGTTTAAACCATTCCAACATATCAATTTGCTTTTTTTGTTCTAATCTAATGACCGAGAATCACGTCCTGTAAATGTACAATGTACACGTCAAAATCCCACACATCACAGTATAATATTATTGCTTCACGCAACTCAAACACGACAAAGCTTTGCAAGTTGTACAGTATGTGCAACCCTTTAAGTTTAAGACAATGACTGGTCACCAAGGAATGCCACCTTGGAATGCCATAAAATGACAAGATTGTACTCCTTGACACGGAAATGGACACTAAGATAAACACACCATGTCTTTGAGCATGTACACCATCTTCCGATGCACGAAGTACATAACAGTTATAACTCAACAACAGACTACGTATGGAGCTTACGAGAGACTGCCCTCGTGTCAAAACACATTTCACCCGTCCACGTCTTAGCCCTTGTACTTACATGTACAGTAATTTTCTTTGTTTTTAAAGTATTCTTTATAAACACAGTAATTCTCAATGACAGCTGAGATGTTGCCAACCCCAAGAATGACAGGTAAGCAGTGGAATCATTTTCCACAAGCAGGTAAGTTTTACTAACAGGCTGGTCGCAGAAGATACTAAATGGGAACACTATTTAATTAAGCCTTAATGCGTTGTTATCAAATTAACTAACATTTTCCGTTACCTTCTCTTAAGTACCCGGTGCCCCTGTTGGTCTTACGGGAGAAGCGGTGGACTCCCAGAGCATAACTGTGAGATGGGAAGCACCAGAGACAACCATGGGTGTTATCACCGGATACAAGATTACTTACCAGCCTGAGGGGGGCGTACCCGCCGAAGCCTTGGTCCCCGGGTCGGACAGAAGTCACCTTCTGACGGGGCTTACTCCCTACACCGTGTACACCATCTATGTTGTCGGTCGCACCTCACAGGGAGAGGGGGATAGCAGCGACAGTATCTCGGTCAGGACATTTGAGGGTGGTATGTAGTTACCCGCAGTTCTCTCTCCACTCACTGATCCCAGTTGGTCTGTTACCAACAGGATGGTCAAGCACTCTCTCTCCTTCTTTCTTTCACCCACACTGCACCTAAGTCTCCTCTTTGAATCACTTCTAAAGCAACACTTCATTGTTGGCAGGTTTTGGGTGACTCAGCTGATCGCACGAATGAGTGTAATTAAGTATCTGCACCTTCTGTATCACTGCACACTTTGTCATGAAAACTTCATCCACAAATCTAAATGGAGATGAACTGATATGGCTTCACAATACTGTGTAATGTCATACATGCTCTTACTCTTCCAGTCTGTTATGGACCCTTTCTCAGGACTTTTATTTACCAGATAACAATACCTGAACCTGAATACTATAGGCATAAAATCTGTAACACTTTGTTACTTATTTTTCTTGTTAATATAATAAATATTTGTGTAATGACAGTAGGAACTGACATAGCTCCCCTTTCCACCACACTTGTCACGTGCACTGTAGAGAGGACCTTGCACCTAAGGCTTCACTTTTTGCCAAAGACGTTTTGTCATTTCTTTCAAGTTATGAGCATGAACTGCATGTGTCAATTCCATGGTCAATGATTGGCTTTTTCTCGTAAATTCAAGCGCCTGCTCGTCCCGTTGGTGTCATGGCAAACGCCCTGGATGCCCAGTCAATCCAAGTAGCATGGCAGGAGCCCGAAGTGAACCGTGGCATCATCACCGCTTACAACGTGTATTACCAGCCCGCTTCGACAACCGCTAACCAAGAGCCTAGCAAACAGACAGTTAGCCCCTATGAGCTCTTCTCCCTGCTCGGGGGATTGCAGCCAGCCACTGAGTATGTCATCAGTGTGGCTGCGATCACTTCGGCAGGAGAGGGGGAACGAAGTGACAAAGTGACAGCACAGACAAGAGCAGGTGGTAGGTACATCTACTGACAGAGGGCTTCCTTTGTTTTTTTTTAATGATTTACGTTTTAACATCCTAACATTCTCTTGTCTATTCTGTCACTCTCATCTGTGTCCGTTGGCCACAACAGTTGATGTCACATGATGGAGACATCAATATTTGTGCCAAATGTTGTGAGAAAATTGTTGAACCTTGTCAGTAGTTAAACCAGTTGACACTAGCTATTTGACACTAATTCGTTATGTCTCCATGCTAACCTGCAAATATATATCTCTAACAGCATCAATTTACTGACATGTAAAGTTGGACAGGGAAAGCAGCAAGGCACTGGTTACATCTCCATTGCACGTGCACACTTGTGGGAGGGGGTTCACCTTTGACTCAGTGTTCTTACATGGGTATATCTGCTTTTTCAAAAGTTCCAGACGCACCAAGTGACTTTGAAGCCGAAGCAGTGGACGCCACGAGCATTCAAGTTTCGTGGGAGCCCCCAGCAAACACAAACGGAGTACTGCAGGGGTACAAAATCCTGTACCGCCAGGCTGGTACTGAGGACGTTTCCATTGCCGAAGTTGCCCCAGCGGCACAATACCACCTCCTGACTGAACTTCAGCCATTTACAGTGTACCTCCTTGCCCTGGTAGCCTTCACTGAAGGTGGAGAGGGTGAAACCAGCCCAGAAGTCACGGTACAGACAGATGAGGATGGTAGGTGACATTGGCAGGCTATTTCTCACAATGGAAGCTACTTCATACTTTTCTGTGAACCATATGGACCCAAGAAAAAGCCTTCTCCCTTCTCTCCTGTACCCCTTTTCCTGTGGCCTCGATTAAACTTCTGAAGTGGAAACCCAGCTGCTTACCTACATGTATGAGAATCGTTGGCTCTTGCCACCTGCACATGTCCATGCTAAATGACACCATGACAACACTGCCCTAATGTCTCCTATATTTTCTCCTGCCAGTACCCGGCCCCCCACAGGACGTTTTGGTGGAACCTATCGATTCAACCTCGAGCAGGGTAGTCTGGCAGCCACCTGCCGAGCCAAACGGAATCCTGCAAGGTTACAAGGTCCTTTACAAGGACGCTAACGCAGCAGAGTACACAACCCGAGAGGTTGAGCCCACAGAAATGTCCTATGTTATTTCTGACATGATTCCCGGGACTGAGTACGTGGTTGCCGTGTTGGCCTTCACCGGTGCTGGTGATGGCCCTGCCAGTGAAGAAATCGCAATTCAAACGGCGGAAGGTGGTATGTACACCAATCATGAATTGACAGCGATATTTCTGAGTATCCGCTGACTCCCTCTCTTCCTCATCCTTCCCATTCCTTCTTGTGGTATCTGCTCTCCTTTCTCGTGATACCTGATAACGTGTACTGCTTATCTCTCCTTTATGGACAAATAGTTTCTATCTGACCTGCACTTTCGCAGGGGCTTTTTATGTCCTTATCTTTGCACTGTACACTTGTACCAGCCCTCCTCATTCTCTTTCCCATTCCCATTAGTGACAGTTTTTCATACTGTTGCTTTCTGGGCATGAATACATGGATTGTAATGGTCATTCCTAGACTTGTCTAGTGCCAATCCTGTGAGATGATGTTGTATTGCTATAATCTCTTGAGTTGTTTCAATGTATGGTTCATGTCCATTATTGCACCTGTTTGAATGTTTCCTATTTGGCAAATGATTTTGTATCTAACTGGGAGCACACTCTCCTCTCCCCCACCCCTTCTTTCTTTTTTAAGTCCCTGAAGTCCCGACCTCCGTCACGGCTGAGGGAATTGACGCTAGGTCCATCCGAGTCAGTTGGCAGGCACCAGCTGAGACAAATGGAGAGCTCCAAGGCTACTACATCTACTACACTCCCGAGGGGTCCGACGAGGAGCAGAGGGCACAAGTGGGGCCGACTGACACATCCTATGTGGCCAGTGGCCTCCAGCCCTACACTGTGTATATCATAACAGTGAGCGGTTTCACAAGAGCTGGAGAAGGTGACAGGAGTGCCGAAACGAGAGTCCAGACTTTACAGGGCGGTGGGTAACGCACATTCCTCGTGAACTGATATGCTGATAGAGCATTGTCATAGGCCGTAATGGCTTGGCTGTTCTTATATGTATATGTCGTTTGTTCCATTGCCTGTTCATGCTACACGTAAATCTGGGCTTGCTTGTTGCTTCTTTGAGACCTTCCTTCCTCTTCTTGACAGATTACGTCTGTCTCCTCACATTTTGTGTCTCCCCCCTGGAGTTTTTGTCTTCCAATTCTCCGTGCATCCTTCCAGACTCTATTCCCTAGACCTTCCTGAAACTGGACTGCCTCCCAGTGTTGTGTTTTGGAGCTTTGTCACACCCAGTGACTTCTTTGTCCTGTTCTTGTGTACTTGTCTTGTCGGCTTTGACTGCAGGGCATTGCTTTTTGTCTAGATCCGACAATCTCATCATCTACGCTTTCTATCACTTCGATTTCAGCATTCCACCTGCTTCCAATTGAAAAATTCCATCATTCCTTTTTTTTCATAAAGTTCCGGAATCACCCACTGGGCTGGGTGCCACTCCTGTTGACCCCCAGACTATTCGTGTTGAATGGCAGCCTCCTCAGCAGCCCCATGGAGAAATCCAGGGATACAACATCTACTACAGGACAACTGAATCTGAAGCAGATGTCTTGCAGCAGGCAGGAGCACAGGACATTTTCCTGATGCTCACTGGACTCAGGCCTTTCACTGAGTACACCATAAGGGTCTCTGCTCTCACTGGTGTTGGTGAGGGCCAGACGAGTGACTCTGTGACAGTTTCCACACCGGCTGGTGGTGGGTATTATTCTGATGTTGGCCTGTATTGTCTCTAGAGATGTTGTGGTTAGATTTTGTTGCTTTGATATTACTGTGGAACTCCTATCTTTCTGACATTTACCTATTGTAACTTGGCGTCTTTGTCAACTTAATGACAAACTGTGCTGTGTCTATCCAGGACACTCTGAACATGGGTGAACGATTGTCATCCATTGTATTTCGTGCCAATTTCAGTGCTTACGTATTCATGGCTTTCATGTATCTTTTCTGAGTCTTTCACACCTTCACCTTGGCACGATCTATTCTTTCTCCAAAAGCTCCATCGACTCCGATGGACGTTGAGGCCAATGCAGTTGATTCCCAGTCTATCAGGATCAACTGGCAGCCACCAGCAGAACCTAATGGTAACATTCTTGGCTACAACATCTACTACACTACTGAGGGAGAAGCCAGCAACAACCAACAGACTGTTGGTCCTGATGATACAACGTACGTCATTGAGGGATTGCGGCCCTCCACCCAGTATGCCATTACTCTTACTGCCTTCACTGAGGCAGGGCAGGGTGAGCGTACAGAGGAGCAGGTTGTGACGACACTCACCGATGGTATGTACCACATTCGATGGTTACCTGCTCTTTGTGAATAAGGAATATAACAAGAACTGTGCTGTTGATAGCTTTGGAACTGCATAGTGAATTGTGATCCTGCTGCTGGAAAGATGTTGGTAGAAAAAGATTGCTTAATGCTGTCCAACTTCATGTTATGATCTCTCTTGTCTCTTTTCTAACTATCCGTCACGGATCTTTTCACTCCTGAATACCAGTTCCCGGTGTGCCAGGTAGCATAGAGGCCAATGCACTTGACACGACCTCGATCAGAGTCGAGTGGCAGGCTCCCTCAGAAACCGGAGGAACGCTGTTAGGATACAAAATCTACTACCAGCTTGCGGATGACGACAGTCCATCCACAGCTGACGTAGAGCCAACCGAGACCTCCTACTTGCTCACAGAGCTGAGGCCATACAGCCAGTACCTCATCTGGCTAGTGGCATACACAGAAGCTGGAGAAGGAGAGAGAACCGAGCAGGTTACTGTTCAAACACCACAAGGGGGTAGGTAACCTGCTCAACATGTAACGCTTGGAGTTGGTGGGAAAATCCCACTAACAATCCCTATGCCTAAACTAACCAATCCCCTATGCCATACAGGTAACATTACTGTCATCAGTAGGTAGGCACATGTAGAAGTAGCTGTGTGTTTCCCCATAACCCAAATTACTGTTGTAGGTTACAGACATCTTACAATTGTATCTCAGTGATCCTGCCCAATAACAGACAACTGATCTAGTGCAAATGATAAATGCTGCATTCTCATGAATTCTTCATCTTCTGTCTGGGTAGCCTTCTCTTTTTAGTTCAGATTTACATTCTAGAACTCTTACATTTTTTTGTAGTTCCTACCGAACCTCGCGATGTTGTCGCAACTGCCACTGGCCCCACATCTGCGATAGTCACTTGGCAGCCTCCGCAGGAAAGCAATGGTCCCCTGCTTGGGTACATGGTGTACTATGTAAACACCGTTGATGACAAGGTGTCAGTAGTGGATCTGCCAGCTTCCGAATTGTCTCATACAAATGACGACATTGAGCCCATGACTGAGTATCTGGTCTCAGTGGTGGCCTATACATCTAAAGGAGATGGACTCCGTAGTCAGGAAGTTCCTCTACGAACTGAGGAAGGTGGTATGTATCTTGTAGGAGAAAAAAGAGCACAAAACATGACTTTCACTTGAGGAAATATGTATTTCACCTTCCATGGCAGTTGCTTGTATTTTTACAACCATGATTGGTTGCAATAAGCTGCTTCACCATCATTGCCTTCATTGTGTCTGGATCTGTAAATCATTTTGATGGAGACACTTTATTCTCTGATCACCCATCTGCACCATCACAGATAGCTCAATCAGTATTGATTAAGATTTATTGTATCATCTAACCAGCTGGTGGTGGTTGTCACGTTTTGACAAAGGTATCCAGCAATGAATCAAGGTCTCTTCTTCTTGCACAAGGGTGCCCTTCGTGATTCTTCACCTCAGTTCACTTGCACTACGTCTGCTGGCCAACCACTTGCTTGTCTTCTCTCACTGTCTGCAGCCTTGGGCTTTTCCAAACATGTGCAGCATTAATGTATATGTACACAACTGTTGCCTATGTTGTGCCTACTGTTCTGCATTGGGTTTCTGTCTCTTCTATGGCTTTGTGTTTACTTGCTTAGTTTACTGACAACAGCTTCATTATGTGGTTTGTCCCTGTACAATGTCATGTAATTGCAGTTAGTACTGTAACAATATCCAAAATGTTAATGATGGATTGAACAATGCATGTATCTTGTTGTTTTATTCCTACAAAAGTTCTGTAGTCCAATAGGGTGGAAGGAGACCCCACTTGATTCAACAATCAATCCTCGTGAGATGGCAGGAACCTCAAGATCGAAATGGAGTTCTCCTGGGCTACTATATCTACTTCCTAACTGTAGGCTCAAATGGAGAGCAAAGGGGTCAGGTCCCAGCCAGTGAAGACTCCTATGTCATCACTGGTCTGAAACCCTTTACCAAATATTTTGTTACGATCTCTGCCGTAACTGGGGCAGGGGAAGGAGAGAGAAGTGACGGAGTTACAGTCCAGACTCTAGAAAGTGGTGGGTGACATTTGTATATCATAGGACAAAATTTCTTTGGTACATGACAGATTCTGAAGTTTTTCACTCTACATAGGACTAAATAGAACTCCTGGACTCACAGAATGCTATTATTTGTCAGATTCTGTTTGAATCTGTGTCAGTAACTTGTGCTGCAGCATAGGCCTTTTCTTGATGTGTTTCTCTTCTTGCTATACATACTATACATACATATTACATACATACATTATGTTTGGTTTGATGTCGGTACGTCGAAAGAATTTGCCTTGAAGTTCACTGGACATTGGTCCTGTTCTGCCATCCTAGTTCCAGCAGCTCCAACAGACCTTCAGGCAACAGCAGTCGATGCTCGCACCATCCAGGTGTACTGGCAGCAACCGCAACAGACCAACGGAGAGCTGCTAGGGTATAGGCTCTTCTATCAGGGGTATGATGATGAAGATGTCACTGCTTTAGAGATCCCATCCACCGACTCATCTTGGCTGCTGTCTGGACTGCAGCCTGCAACTGAGTACCTGATTTGGGTAGTTGCCTTTACGGGTCCTGGAGATGGGGACAGGAACTGCACAGGTTATCGTGCAGACTCCAGAAGGGGGTAGGTTAAAGAATGTCAGCCCAACCTTGTTTGCAATCTTTCTCTCCTCTGTGGTGATGCTGCTGGTTGCTCTGGTGAAGACTGGGTCTATTTGATTATCTTTCTCAGTGGAATGTCTTTCCATTCAGACCTTGTGTTTCTTTGGATAGTCTTCAAAGATTCTGTGCTTCTAAATACATGTTGTACTCTAATATTGCATAAGATGCTTGTCAACTCATACTAATTGTTGGTTTAGGTAATCAATGTTAACTCCATCTAACTTTTTAACTTATTTTCCTCCCCAGTGCCAGATGCTCCCCGCGACATTGTTGCATCTGCGACTAACCCGACAACAATCAGGGTGAAGTGGCACCCTCCCCGACAGACCAACGGCGTTTTGCTTGGGTACAAAGTGTTCTACAAGCACACGGCTGATGACGAGCTACAAGCTGCTGTAGCTGCCCCTAACCAACTGAACCACACTAACCCTAACGTGGACCCCATTACAGAGTATGTAGTTACGGTATCTGCGTTCACCAGTGCTGGAGATGGCCCAGAGAGTCGACCAGTTACAGTTCGAACGCAGGAGGGTGGTATGTATAAGTCAGACAATTGGTGCCTTCTCTGGTGTTGGACATAGCTTCTTTCTTTCTCCATCTCTGGGTTACTTTGTGTTGCTTTTCCCTTTTCTGTATTATATATTAAAGTACCAGGCTTTTGTTTGAATTGTCTTTGCCTTGATCACCTTATGTATGGAGTTCTTGTGAGACAATCTTGGATTCCTTCTTCCTTGAGTCATTGAGCCCCAGTGTGTTGGAATATACCATCAATCATCCTCTCTCAAACTAATTTTAACAAACACATGAAGCTATCATACTGACATCCTAATTACTAATTTTGATTTAGTCTAATGATTAAAATGACTGTCTGTGCTTTGCTCATATTATGTCAGTTGTCTCAATGATTATTTCAAAGTTTCCTTGGTTTTGTGTGGTCTGATTTCCAGTCCTCTCTAGATTGCATATTTCTCAATTAAACCTTTCAAAAGTGTGCATCTCTAATGTCCCTTGCTCTTTCCTATTTCAAGTTCCTAGCAGCCCATTCGGGCTGAACGCCTTTCCATTGGACACAACCTCGGTCAGTGTAAGTTGGCAGATACCGTTAGATCCAAATGGAGTGATCGAGGGATACAACCTGTACTATGAGGCGGCTGGAAGTGATGACGAAGAGCTGATTCAAGTTGGTCCAGAGGAAGGAGTAGACAGCCCCTACGTACTCTCTGGCCTGCAGCCCTACACGCTGTACAGCTTAGAGATAGCTGGCGTGACCGGTGGTGGAGAGGGAGACAGAAGCGACCAAGTGAAAGTGCAGACACTGGAGGGTGGTGGGTACTTGTGAAGAGAACTCTTTGGCCTGGCATGGCTTCTTTTTTTTTTCAGTGTGCTTCGTAGTGGGTTGAAGGTGGTGTGGCACAATGCAAACATGCAACTTGTATGATTATGTACCAAAGCCAGTAGCAGTCTAGATGCATAGGGTGATGTGGCATAAGTAGATAGTGGCTCTTCCATTGTAGAGTTGTAGCAGTCAACACCTCTCTTCCAGGAGTGTGGGCAAAGCTTTTTTTTCTTCAAATTTCCACATATACATATCATGACAATTTTGTGTTGAACATTTATCAAGTTTACATTACATCTGTCTTGTACTTTTTGGAGTTGTTGTGCACCCTGCTGCTGGGCTGTGCTTTGACGTTTATTCTGCTGTGTGTTGTTGTGCTTTGTACTGCTTCAGCTGTAGGCTTGGATAGATCGCTGATTGTGCTTCAGTTAGATCGCTGATTGTGCTTCAGGCAATATCTGCATGGCAGCCTTGCTGTCTTGTAGTTTTAAACTTGCTGTACTGCTGTGTTGTGCTGTGCCGTGTGCTGTGCTAAAAGTGAGATCTGTAGCAGAATTTCCTTTCTCCCCATCAAGTACCGAGCAAACCTGTCCGAGTCGCAGTCTCTGCTGATGACGCAAGAACCATTCGTGTAAACTGGAGGCCACCGCTGAAGGCCAACGGAGAAATTATGGGCTACAATGTCTTCTACGGTCCAAGTGACTCAGATGACGTGTTATCTAAGACTGTAGATCCCGATGACCATATGGTTATTCTGGACGGTCTGCAGCCGTTTACTGAATATACCATTATCTTGTCGGCTTTCACGTTGGTCGGGGGTGGAGACAGGAGTGAGCCTGTGGTTGTCAGGACACCAGCCGGTGGTGCGTACTTTAAGACTGCTCGTATATATGTCTTGACAAATGTGACTTTGTATCTGTCATTGTTACGCCACTAGTACTGTTTATGTTGACAAACACCCTGTATCATCTGGCATTTCATTGGCACCAATCACTGGCATCAAGCATTGTCATCTTTCGTGTGACCGCAAATCTAGATATTGCAATGGAAGAGGTACAAGCCTTACATTGACTTGACACTAATTCAATCCTTACCAGCTACTTCTGCTGCCCTTCAAATGTAGGTGCCAATCTTTATGTACCATGACATCCTTCTTTCTCACTGACATGACTTATTTCTTTCTCACTGAAGCACCGACACGTCCTCTGAGTGTGACTGCGGACGGACAAGGTCCTGATACCGTACTAGTCACATGGCAGAGCCCGACAGAGAACAATGGAAACCTACTCGGTTATTACATCTACTACCAAGTCGTGGGAAGTACAGAGACATCACGAGCTGAGACTGGTCCTGACGAAACGACTTACAGCATCAGTGGGCTGCGGCCTGCCACAGAATACGTTTTTACTGTCACTGCTTACACAGAGGGTGGGGAGAGTGAACGTAGTGAGGAAGTCTTTGTCAGCACATTGAGTGGTGGTAGGTCACACTTCTTCCTGAACATTGCATTCCTACCCATGCAAAACTTGTGACAGCCTACATTGTACTTTTTACAGCATCCCACGGCCAGACATCTGGTCTATCTTCAGCTTTACTGTCTATGACAGCTCTAATGACTATGAGAAAATGCATGGATCATAAATCTTTTGCTAATCATCTCATCTCAAAGGTGTCTTGAAAATGCTGTGCTCTTCTTTAACACTCTTTCATTATATTGATAACTGTTGCTTGCTTCAATGTTTTGGTAACATGAATGTGTGACAATTTTGGACAGGCTAACTTCGCAGTGATGTTTTGATCTGTAGTTGACAGGACTTAATTTTTCTTGTTAGAACTGTCTCTTGTATTAGCTGACATGTACATTTAGTGACTTCTTCTTTTGTCCTCTCGAAGTCCCTTCAACACCCCTAAGTGTGACTGCGGAAGGACAAGCCCCTGATACCGTAGTAGTCACATGGCAGAGCCCGACTGAGACCAACGGAGAACTGATTGGTTATTACATCTACTACCAAGTTGTGGGAAGCACAGATGCGTTACGAGCCGAGGCTGGACCCAACGAAAACACTTACAGCATCAGTGGGCTGCAGCCTGCTACAGAATACATAATCACTGTCACAGCTTACACAGAGGGTGGGGAGAGTGAACGTAGTGGGGAAGTGCTGGTTCGCACTTTGAGTGGTGGTAGGTTTCCCTTCTTGCAGCATTCATACACATCCTTTTTAAACTTTAAACAATCTACACTTCTTCAAAAGGCATCGTTGTACCAATGGTTAATCTGGGCAATTTACATCATTGAGCTTTAGTTTCAGAAGCAATCTCTCTTCCCTCTTGAAAATGCTGTTTATTCCTTAAAGCTCTGACTTCCTCTATCTAAAACAATGTTTTGTAACAGTATAGTTTTTATTCTTCAATAACTCGTGTGGGACAATTTCTGACAGGCCACCTATGCTTTTAGGCTACCTCTTTTGTTGTCGTACCTGTATTAGCTGACATGTACATTTAGTGACTTCTTCTTTTGTCCTTTCGAAATCGAAGTCCCTTCAACACCCTTAAGTGTGACTGCGGAAGGACAAGCCCCTGACACAATTACAGTCACATGGCAGAGCCCTACTGAGACCAACGGAGACCTGCTCGGTTATTACATCTACTACCAAGTTGTGGGAAGCACAGATGCGTTACGAGCCGAGGCTGGTCCTGATGAAACCACTTACAGCATCAGTGGGCTGCGGCCTGCTACAGAATACATAATCACTCTCACAGCTTACACAGAGGGTGGGGAGAGCGAACGTAGTCGGGAAATTCCGGTTCGCACTTTGAGTGGTGGTAGGTTTCCCTTCTTGCAGCATTCATACACATCCTTTTTAAACTCTAATCTACACTTCTTCAAAAGGCATTGTTGTACCAATTATGGTTAATCTGGACAATTTACACCATCAGCTTTAGTTTCTTTGGCAAGATCTTTGTAATGATGAAGAAACACATTGCTCTATCACTCTTTTGCTGACCATCTCATCTAAGAGGCAGCAAATGCCAGCATTCTCTTGCGTCTTGAAAGTGCTGTCTTTTCCTTAAAGCACTGAATTCCTCTATCTAAAACAGTGAATGTTTTGTAACTACCTACATGTAGTTCTAGTTCTACCTAATTCTTTAATAACTCATGTGTGACAAGTTCTGACAGGCCACCTATGCTTTTAGGCTACTTATCTTGTAGTACCTGTATTAGCTGACATGTACATTTAGTGACTTCTTCTTTTGTCCTCTCAAAGTCCCTTCAACACCCCTAAGTGTGACTGCTGACGGACAAGCCCCTGATACCGTAGTAGTCACATGGCAGAGCCCGACTGAGACCAACGGAGACCTGCTTGGTTATTACATCTACTACCAAGTTGTGGGAAGCACAGAGACGTCAAGAGCTGAGGCTGGTCCCGACGAAGCGACTTACAGCATCAGTGGGCTGCGGCCTGCTACAGAATACATAATCACTCTCACAGCTTACACAGAGGGTGGGGAGAGCGAACGTAGTGGGGATGTTCTGGTTCGCACTTTGAGTGGTGGTAGGTTTCCCTTCCTGCAGCATTCATACACATCTTTTTTAAACTATAAACAACCTACTTCAAAAGACATTATCCTACAACAGTAAATCTAAGCTTAATTTACAAACTGGACATATTCATCTACTGGGTCCTACTTATATGTACATTGGCAATGTCTTGTTGGCACATCCTTTTCTGGTAATCTCACCTGAGATGGCATTGCCTGCCAGCAATCTCTTTGCCTCTTAAAAATGCTGTGCTTTCCTCTAAAGCTCCTAATGTCCCTGTTTAGAACAATGTTTAATAACCTTGTACCTTTGTAGCATGTTAGTAATGTTTGTGTGGTAAACTTTGGTTTAAATCTTTTGGCCTACCTTCTTTTGTCGTAATAACTTTTTTCTGTGTTAGCTGACATGACATCGCACATATAGTGACTTCTTCTTTTGTCCTCTCGAAGTCCCTTCAACACCCCTAAGTGTGACTGCTGACGGACAAGCCCCTGATACCGTAGTAGTCACATGGCAGAGCCCGACTGAGACCAATGGAGACCTGCTTGGTTATTACATCTACTACCAAGTCATGGGAAGTACAGAGGCATCAAGAGCTGAGGCTGGTCCCGACGAAACCACTTTCAGCATCAGTGGGCTGCGGCCTGCTACAGAATACATAATCACTCTCACAGCTTACACAGAGGGTGGGGAGAGTGAACGTAGTGGGGAAGCTCTGGTTCACACATTAAGCGGTGGTAGGTCATGCTTTATGTAGTTTTTAGGCATCCACTCACTCATTATAAAGATGTAACAACTGACTTCTGCTCTATTTCACCTTGAGAAATCTGGTAACCTCTGTAGTAGTTTCTCTTTCACATATCTTCCCTTGACGACTTCTATCATGCAACGTTGCTATGTTTACAGAACTGCTTCATCCTTTATTTGCGTCCTTCATTCTACAGCCTGTGGCAGTTTAAGTTGCAGTCCTGCCCGGTGTTGACTCTGCTTGCCATACCATACATGTACTGTGCTACATTGTCTTGTCTACATGTTGACATGCACATGACATGAGCTTTTGTTGTTCTGTTTCCCAAAGTCCCATCCACGCCCCTCGGGGTGAGCGCTGAAGAAAATGCTCCCGACTCCATTATGGTTACATGGGAGCCTCCAACAGAGTCCAACGGGGAACTGCTCGGATATTACATCTACTACCAAGTTGTTGGAACTACAGAGACGTCACGGGCAGAGGCTGGACCTGACGATGTAGCCTACATTATCAGTGGGCTGCTGCCTGCAACAGAATATGTAGTCACTCTCACAGCTTACACAGAGGGTGGGGAGAGTGAACGTAGTGGGGACATCCTGGTCCGCACATTGAGTGGTGGTAGGTAGTATACGTACTTCAACTACATGTAAGCATTTCAAATGCAGCATACTATATGAAGGTGACGTCCTTAAAAGGACGGGCCACTTAAGTCTGCCATGTCTGTCTTACAGAACAACTTGACGTAAATTTCCTCATGCATATGACTTCATTTCTTCTTCTGTCCTCCTTAAGTCCCACCAACACCCTCTAGTGTGGCAGCTGAAGGGGAAGCTCCTGACAGTATTAAGGTTTGGTGGCAATCTCCCGTCTCGCCAAATGGAAACCTAGACCTAGGTGGTTTCCGCATCTATTACCGTGTTCTCGGGACCTCGGAGAAGTCCAGTGCTGAGGCCGGTCCTGATGACATGATGTACAGCATCCGCGGGTTGCAGCCCGCCACAGATTACGTAGTTACTCTGTCCTCTCACTCCATGGGGGGTGAGAGTGATCGAACTTCGGAAATCATAGTTCGCACCTTAAGCAGTGGTAGGTTGTCTTCCAATAGCTTAAAATCACTGCTTTTCTACAGCTTGCAGCAGCATCACCTTGTCAAATCATCTTCTTCTTAGTCTCATCTTACATTTTCTCAACGAGCAAAGACCTTCCTACATTCTGTTGGTGATGATGGCTTGGGGTCTCTCATCATTTCTCTTTAGTCACTTCTTGTGACGGCAATCTCTGGTGCACACTCCTGGTCATGCTGGATTCTCTTCATCTACAGTTTCCTCATCATTCTGGCCAGACGAACTACTGGGTGTTTCAATCTTATTGCTGTGTGCCTCTTTGGGTGGCAGCCTTTCTTGAGCATTGCAGTGGTGTCTATGAGATTATGTGGTGATGGTTAATTTCAGGCCAAGACCTCTTCTAGATATCAAATGACATATACCTGACTTGACATGTTATTTTGTCTTCCTAAAGCTCCATCAACACCCCTGGGTGTAACTGCTGAAGGACAGGCCCCTGATACGATTCAAGTGACATGGCAACCTCCAACCCAGACCAATGGAGAACTGCTTGGTTATTACATCTACTACCGACTTGCGGGATTCCCAGACTGGTTTCAAGCTGAGGCTGGTCCTGATGAAACCACTTACAGCATCAGCGGGCTGCTGCCTGCTGCAGAATACATAATCACTCTCACAGCTTACACAGAGGGTGGGGAGAGTGAACGTAGTGGGGAAATTCCGGTTCGCACTTTGAGTGGTGGTAGGTAGCAATTGAAGCAAACCCAACTTTGCCTACTTTTAATTTCGATTATTCCCTTCTTTTAAACTACTGTCACTTTCTGCTGAATGTTCATTTTTAGCCATCAAGGTGCAATGTAAACTTGTTTTGACAGTTGTGAACTTATAGTTGGCCTGTCGTAATACTGCAAAACCTTTCTAAATGTCTGCATATCTCTGCACTATCCTGACTTTAAGCTGGCTACCATGCCATTTTTGTGCTTCTGATGATGATGGCCTTCCACAAAGATCATGTTCACCCAGAACTATGCTTACATTGTCCATAACTTTCCTCAAATTTCATGCCAGCACCACTTGACATACACATGATGTAACACTTTCTTTTGCCCTGCTGAAGTTCCGTCAACACCTCTTGGCGTGACTGCACAAGGAGAAAGTCCGAACACCATCATAGTTGCTTGGCAAACCCCAGCTGAGACCAACGGAGAACTGCTTGGTTATTACATCTACTACCAAGAAGTAGGAAGTACAGAGACATCAAGGGCCGAAGCTGGTCCAAATGATGCCACATACATCATCAGTGGGCTGCGGCCTGCTACAGAATACACAATCACTCTCACAGCTTACACAGAGGGTGGGGAGAGTGAACGTAGTGGGGAAGCCCTGGTCAGCACATTGAGTGGTGGTATGTAGCACTTCATCCATTATCATTCCAGCTTCCATTGCTTTCAAAGCTTGTTAAGTTGGAATGATCTGCACCACCATGCTTTGCAGCTCATTGCCAATGCTACTCCATCTTAACTTAAAACTGTGTCCTGCTTTTTGCCTTCAAGTTAAGCCATCTACAGCTTGCATCTGCCTTGTTCATTTCAAAATTTGCACCAAGAACACCTGAGGAAACCATGATGCCCATCTTGGCCATTGTACATTTCCTTGACATCTTGGTTCTGTATAAGGGAAACCTAAGTTTTGTTGCTATTGCTTCATTATGCAGCTTGTATCAGACTCCTAAGGATTGACAGCTTTGCATTGCTACATTGGCCTGCTGATTATAAGCTACTATTGCCAAAGGGCAGTGACAGCTTCAGAGTAATCCATCATTGGCACCCTGTGTCAGCTTTGCCACATCTTAAATCACATTGCCTCAATAGATACCCTTCGTGTTCATAGCTTGATGATATGGTACATTTTGCAGATGGAAACAGGGTTTTGACATTCTCAGTTTTTTTATTAATTGTTAACGGTGTGTCTTCAGCTTCACATGTATATTGCCATGCATTATGAAATAGAGTTATCTATAGTCCTGGGTTCTTCACTGTGATACATGTACATTTCAGCAAAAGACTGTCCTTTCTGCAATGCTTTCAAATCCAAGCTTGTCGATCTTCCCCCTTCACATATCTGTACTGTCTGTATCAGTGCTACTGAACACTTGTATCTCAGAAGATGACATTAGACTTAGCTTCCTACTCGTGTGGTGACAACTGATAAGAAGAAAAAGCTCCTGTTACCAGGAGTGGATGAAAGCTACACCATGCATTATCCACATGTCTGCCCTTTGTACACATTTCTTGTTCATCCTCTCATTCAACCAACATAATGGACATTTCACCAGGTCATCAAGAGGGATTTATTCACTTTGTCCATACTGCTTTCATTTTTTCTGTCAAGTGTCTAAATGTTGGTAAACAACAGAAAAGGTCCAGAACAAGTATCTAACTCACTCTATCTCCTAAAAACTCTTAATATTGTTGTTCTAGCACAAATGTAAACATTGCATATTGCTGAAATATGGACATAGTTTCTACTCTGTATCTAAGTGATGCCACCTGTTTCCTTCTCACTGAAGCACCATCGACACCCCTAAGTGTGACTGCTGAAGGACAAGCCCCTGACACAATTACAGTCACATGGGAGAGCCCTAGTGAGACCAACGGAGAACTGCTTGGTTATTACATCTACTACCAAGTTGTGGGAAGCACAGAGACGTCAAGAGCTGAGGCTGGTCCTGACGAAACCACTTACAGCATCAGTGGGCTGCTGCCTGCTACAGAATACATAATCACTCTCACAGCTTACACAGAGGGTGGGGAGAGTGAACGTAGTGGGGAAGTCTTGGTCCAAACTTTGAGTGGTGGTAGGTAGCAGTTGTGGCTTCTAATAACATCCTTTATAAACTCCCGTTCAACATATAACTATTAAAGAAGACCCCAATATCCCCCTTAAAACTGGTAGGCAAGTATAGAACCACAAGGCACAGTTTATTTCTTGCATCATTCTGTTTATGTTGTCGCCACTCCATTCCAAGTCTGTCCTGGCTACAGGCAATACTGGTAATCATCACTGTCCTAATGTTGTCCACCTTTCATTGTTCTTAATGAGATGTACCATGCTGAACATTGTGGCCATTTATGGAAGTTAAACACTGTTCCTGGACTCTGGATTTTTGTAACTCGGTATAACCAGTTAGTCTGGCTTTGCCAACTTGTGTGGCATTCCTGTGATGCCATCGCGGCTTCTAACCAAGGCCTCTGTACCACCATCACAATAACAGACTCTACAGTCATCCTCATCTCTCCATCATCCAGATTTCTTCGTCAAGAACTACCATTGTATCATGGCTGTGAAATGAATATCTTCTTTTCCCCTTGCAACTTCAAGCCCCAACAACACCCCTAGGGGTGACTGGAGAAGGAGAAGCTCCTGACGCAATCAGAGTCACATGGCAGGCCCCGACAGATACAAACGGAGACCTGGTCGGCTACTACATCTACTACAAGGTTTTCGACAGCGAAGAGACGCTTAAGGCGGAAGCCGGATCATCTGACACAACCTACCTCATCAGTGGGCTGCGGCCTGCTACAGAATATGAAATGTATCTAACTGCCTACACTGTAGGTGGTGAGAGCGAGCGTAGCCAGTCAGCGTTCGTTCGCACATTAGCTGGTGGTAGGTGAACCCTGAATTTCTTCTATCAAACAAAACACAACTCTTTGATAATCTCCAACCAACAGCACTACCCAACTTTCATCTTTTCTTGTAAATGCTGCACAATTTTTAATTTGCTCACTTTTAAAGACAACTGACATTGTTGCTTTTATGTATCTGAATCTGTACCCTTTTTTATAGTTTTCTTTTGCATGCAAGCACTTTTTTCTTTTTGCACCCTTCACCCTTCCAGTCCCCGGTGCACCTGCCAGCATTAGAGCATCTTCACTCGGCTCTGAAGCCATTGAGGTGTCTTGGCAACCTCCATCCCAGTCAAACGGAGAGATACTGGGGTACCATCTGCATTACCAGATAGTAGGAGAGGAGACCAGTGTCTCGACCCAAGACGTTGAGCGTTACGAGACGTTTTACTTACTGAGGGGCCTTAGGCCGCTCACTGAGTACTACATCTGGCTTGTAGCCTTCACTGACGCAGGGGACGGAGAGAGGAGCGAACAAGTTACTGTACAAACGGCAGAGGGGGGTATGTACATGCACATCTGTGCCCAAAAGTGATATTGGACAGATGGGGATATGACATCCTTGTTGGACAGATGGACATTGGCCTCTTCTTATGGACAACTATTTTTCTGACCTTAAAGACTTACATAGTTTGCCTCTGACTCAGACTGTCGCAAGACTGGCAGCAACATGTATTTCTTTCTTAACTGCTCTTTAAGCTTTACATGTATGGGTTGCACCCAACCTTGTATTGCTTTTCTCTTCATGCCTTCATAGGGCCCTGAGGGGCTTAGAACTAACCTACCAGCCTCTCTTGGTTTTTTCTTTCCTCAGTGCCTGGAGCTCCTAGAGATGTCCAGGGTCATGCTGTAGATCCCACCACTATTACAGTCGATTGGCAACCCCCCGTAGAGATCAATGGGGTGCTCCTTGGGTACAAGGTGATTTACATGCCTGAAAATGCTGCTGAGTTCTCAACTGTTGAGTTGGGACCAGCTGAGCTGTCCACGATGCTGCTGGATTTGGAACCACAGACGACGTATTCCATTGTCGTGCTAGCCTTTACGGCGGCAGGCGATGGGGATGAAAGCGAGGAAATCCTAGTCAGCACATTGCAGGGTGGTAGGTATCAAAGTCAAACCCCTGACTGGAAAAATGGCCTTTCTTCTGGTTTAAAGGGCACTCATTTGTAAGTGTAATGTGCTTGCGATAAGTTTAACAGACAAGCTCCTTGCATCCATAACTTAAGGCAAAGCAATGCGATATATGGTTATATGGTGATGATTGGGCTTAAAAGAGGCCATCCTGAACTAAGGTGAGTTACTGCACAAGGTTTTTCTTCTTCTCTAATAGAAATAACAAACAGTGAAGAAATGTTCCCAAATCATCCTACACTTACATGTACTATGGATATATTCTTTGCAAGTGCTGTGATGTTTGACCAAGTTTTTTTTCCTCATTAAGTTCCCGGTGCTCCAACTGATCTCGCTGCGGTTGAAAAAACGTCTGACTCCATGAAACTGAGCTGGCAAGCACCCGAGGGCGATATCGAAGGGTACAGAGTTTTCTGGACGCTGACCGGAAGCGACACCGAGGAAACTGTTGACACGAGATCACCCGATGCATCATGGTCTCTGACCGGACTTCAGCCGTTCGGAGAGTACTCTGTTTCAGTTCTAGCCTACAACTCAGCGGGCGATGGTGAAAGAAGTGAGACAATCACGGTGCAAACAGAAGAGGGTGGTACGTATCACGCATACACTGTGCTGCCTCTGTTGTAACCAGATAGCGACTTTTGAGTCCTTGTGATATGCTAATGCCTTGAATTGTTTCTGGATCATACCGCTCGACTCTTGTATTGCGATGACCCTGCCCTACCTATTTGCATGTTGTCTGCAAGTATGTCCAATACAGCGCACTACCCCCTAACAAGATACAATCAACACATAGACACTTCATTCATCACATTCATAGTTTACATAAGGTATATGTACCTTTCGTCACATTCACTGTACAAACGAGAATTCATCAAAATATGTAATTATCTCTACACATTAGCATCAAATGACATAAACATGTACATGTAGCTGGATAATTGAAGTTTCCCACTTCTTTCTGGCAGTTTCTGCCACTTTATGTCATCATCCGTGACTCTTTGTATACAATCTGAGGTATGCAATTGATGATAATATCTCCTTGTGTGCTAACGACACTTTGACCGTTCCTTCAAGTCCCCGGAGCCCCACGTGAAGTTCAGGGGATCGCCATAGACTCAACAACAATCGAGCTGCAGTGGATGCCGCCATCACCAGATGAACAAAATGGTGTGATCCAGGGGTACAAAATCTTGTACAAGAAGGTTGGGGAAGAAGGGGAGAACGAAGAAGACGCCGGCCTGCTTGACTTGATGTACACTTTGTCTGATCTGGAGAAGTGGACAGAGTACAACATTTGGGTGTCCGCCTACACCAGTGCAGGGGATGGCTTGAGAAGTCCAGTCATAGTAGTCAGAACAGGAGAAGATGGTATGTAAATGTAAAACGCAACAACTTCCATCACCTTCCTCACACTTCAATCTTTGTAGATCACCTCCCAAGAAAAGAAGGGCCTGTGCACTTCTACCCGGTTGTAGATTCTCACTCTTCTATCTAAGTAGACCAAGACCACCTACTGTACCTTCAAGAAGGTCCTTGGCACTGCTAATTATCATCTTCTCAACTCTCTCCTCTTGTAACCAAGGTGTTACAAAAATTTGAGAGCTTATCCACTACTGCTCAGTCTTTCATCTTCCTATGTAGAATGCTTTCTAGACCCATATATTGTGCTCAGATTTCTATCATTGCAGTTGGAGGAAACATACTAATGATATCATCTCCCTTTTTCAAAGTTCCTGGTCCTCCCATCGGCATTGAGGCACGTCCTGGAGATGACTCCGCTAGTGTACTTGTACAATGGCAGCAGCCGATTGTACAAAACGGAGTCATAGTCGGTTACAAGATCTTGTACCAGAAGTCGGGTGACGAAGACGTGGAAGTTGCTGATATCGGGACGCCGCAGTTGGCTTTCACCCTAAGCGGTCTGGACTGGGACGACTACAACGTTTGGGTCGTGGCGTACACGGGAGCTGGAGACGGGGATAGAAGTGACCCAGTTTTAGTTCGGCCGGCGGAGGGCGGTATGTCACCATCTCACTGGAACAATCTTTCCTCTCTGAGTCTCAAAGTCTTCATTTCCACTTTTCCTTCACCACTAACAAATTCTGTTATCTATGTCACAAGTATTATCATCAAGGATCACATGTGGTTCTTTGGGACAAAGAGACAAGCACTCTCCTTCCTTAATCCATCTGTGTTGTGTAAACTTAAGCACTGTAAAACTATGTATGTGTAACTGTATGCATTTACATGTAAGTCTGTTACTAATTGTTAAGGAATGAAATAACTTCTTACATCAGCCATTGACCAATATACTAATAGTTAAATTTTGTTGAATAAGTATAGATTCTTACAGTTTACAGAAGCATTGCTAATTCTATTCAAATTGCCATTTCTTGTGCCTGAACAACTCGCCATTTTATACTTCATCATGCTAGTATTCTTGACATCATCATGCCCATCTTTTTTGTTAATCATTCAAGCTTAGCAATGCATTTCCCTATCTGTGGGTAGCTTTAAGTGCTGTGCAACTCAAAAATGCACAGTCACAGAAATATATCCTCAACAACTCATCTACCTCATCCATTTTCCTCTGCAAAAATGATCAAAGTTCCCGGACCACCGAGCGCGGTGTTTGCTACTGCCCTGGACTTCGATACCGTGGAGGTGCGCTGGCAACCTCCCCTCTACATCTACGGTCGACTGTTGGGTTACAAGGTCTTGTATAGGTCAGCGAACGAGATAGAAAACCAAGTTGTTGTCACCCCGACAACAAAACCTTCCTTTACGCTCCCTGGACTTAAGGCAGACACCATCTACATCTTCTCTGTGGTCGCTTACACTATGGCTGGAGATGGCCCACGGAGCAATGAGTTTGTTGTTCGAACCCTTGAGGGTGGTACGTCATCCCCATCTTCCCTTTCCTCCATTGTACTCCCAATTCATCTCCATCTTGCATGTTGCTTGCTTGCTTGCGCATGGATATACATGTACAATGTATTATTCACACTTACTGCAACAGTGTATCTGCTATTGCTCATCAAGCCATTGCATTTTATGTCCGCTATGCATTATGTGTCTGTAAAATTCAACAGTTTCACTTGCTTTGCTGCATCTGCATTTGTTCATGCCCTTTCATCCCCACCCCATGTCACCCCTTCATTGTTTGTTACCTCCACCTCATAGTTCCTGGGCCAGCTCAAAGCCTATCAGGGCTGGTGTGGGATTCGCAGAGCGTTCAGCTTCGCTGGCAGCCACCCTATAACGCTCACGGACAAATCCTTGGGTACAAAATCTTCTATCAGAAGATGGGGCAGATCGCACCGAGCGTTGAAGACACGCAATCCACGGGGCTGGTCTATAAACTAACTGGACTGAAGAAGTGGACAGAATACATCATCTCTGTCGCTGCTTATACCAGCAGAGGCGACGGAATGAAAAGCAATATGATCATCATTCGCACCATGAAGGACGGTATGTGACCAAGGACTGATGAAGTGTGGAGACATAACCAACAACTCATCTATGACTTCTTCTGTCTTCCAAGTAGACTCTCCAGATCACAGTCACTGTATACTGTATACCACAGAATTTTTTAGCACATCACAACTTATTATTTTTGTACACACAGCAACAGGTTATGGTATACATTGACAGGAGCTCTTCTATCAGATCACACATGCCACTGCTTGGAGAGAGGAGAGGCTTCACACTCAGTCAGACCATATTGACAACAATGACAACAAACTGACACCATGAAACCATAACAGCTGCTACTGCTGCCCTCCATCTTTTCCCAGTTGCTCACCTTTTATGCTGCTTCTCCCGACCTTTCCTTACTCTGCACCAGTCCTGCTTCCCATATATCCTTTGCATAACCCATATACCCTTAACATGCTGCCAGCATATGTTCAAGCAATTTCAAGTCTATTTCCTTTGCAAAATGCACTAGTGCAATTGATAATGCTGTCACTGCATTGCATTGTTTTTGCCATTAACAAAAAAGCTAGTCACCACTGCAAGCATGTAACTACCTTGTGCTGCACCTTGTCATGCTACTTCTATGCCATGATTTTGTTTGCTACATGTATGTTTCCTGTGCTTATGTCACCCTTCATCTTCCTCCCCCCTAAAAAAGTTCCTGGAGCGCCAGAAGATGTCCAAGGGATCGCTCAAGGTTCCGACGCACTACGTGTGACGTGGCAACCCCCGACAGATCGCAATGGCGTGATCCAAGGCTATAAGGTTTACTATGCAAGGATGGGCACAGAGGACTATACCGAAATCGACACAGAAAATACCGAGCTCTCCTTTGATCTGTCCGAACTCAGACCGTGGACCAGCTACACGTTCTCTGTGTCTGCCTATACAAGCGTAGGAGAAGGGCCGCAAAGTAGTCAGGTGACCACAAGGACAGAAGAGGGTGGTGTGTACCAATCAAATGTGTCCATGCTAGAGGAGTGCTAACTCTACGTACGACTGTCTGACTTCACAGACTTGTAAACACAATGCTGCTAATCATTTTGTTTTTTTTTCTTTTGAGAAGGAAAATTAACCCTGCACTAAATGTAGTGTGTTGATATTGTAACGTCTTTCATGTTTCAGACTGACGTCTACCTTGTTTCCATTCAGTTCAGAAGCACCACTTAGTTGACAGACATTTTTGTCTGTTTTTTTAGCACCATAATTTAACTGCACCACTAGTAACATCAATGTCACGATAATACATGTACTGTAGCACCTATTTCAATCCATCAGTTCAGGCACTTACTGCACAATACATGTACATTTCACTAGCCTTCAAACTCTCACTTCTAACTAGCTGTTGCTGTGAAAAGCAAATGATTTATTTCGTGGGTCTTTTTCCTTAGTGCCTACCGTAGGCCCAGGCAACCTGAATGCAGAAGCAGTGGACGCTGAATCCATCCGTGTGTCCTGGACAAGAATATCAGATGCTGAGGCCGGAGGGGCCCTACAGGGGTACCAGGTCTTCTACCAAGCCATAGCTGCTGACGGGGCTCTGGAAATCAGCGACGCGCAGGTTTACAAAGTGGAGGGTGCAGACACTTTGGTGAGTCTTCCTTCCCATTGCAAGTTTTGTTGTAGGAATTTATAACAAAGCTCCACAAATCTAAAAGCTGTATTCAGTCACAAGACAACAATTTTAGCATCAAAATCACTGTGATAATCCTCAAGCAGAAGTGTTTAAATGTAGTATCTTCACCTTGTATAATGCAGTAAAATGAGTGAGTGAATGTAATTTTTTTTTCCAAATGATGGTTGTGATACATGTATATGCCTATATTGGCCATCATTCACCTATCCAAAACATGATTGTATATCATTATCTTAAATTGAGTACTCTTGACACTTTTAAAATCTGTGTCTAGAGGAATGTTATACTTAGTCTAGTTACAAATCTTAAGTATGTGTTGGTGGCCTGTGTCCACAGGAGGCTACCCTAACCGGCCTGGAGGCTGGCACCAGGTATGCCATCACAGTCAGCGGCTACACCAGCAGTGGAACAGGTATTCGCGCAGATCTGGTAGAGGCAACGACCCAAGTCGGTGAGAAAAAATAGTCCTTCTACTTTCTGTTTTCAAGTTAGCAAGGGATTGTATCATGAATGTTTATTCTGTACAGGCTTTAGTTGTTTACTGTTGCATTGTACACATCAATCATATTGGATTTTTCAAAGTATGTCTTGTTAATGTTAGCTGCTACATTACTATATTTACAATGATATACATGTATACATTGCACATGTTTATACCATTGTCAGGAACATTCATTTTGATGTGGCGGTATTAAGAATATTTTACACATTAAGGACAACCATTATCATTGAGAAATTTCTTTCCACACAAAAGAAGGAAGTTGAACCTGTAATAAGCAATGGTTTGGCTCGCTAACAAGTTTGATCCCTGACTAATTCATAATCAGCTAACAGTCTAATTATGGTGCTAACACAACACACAGTTTCAACAATGAGTACACACCAACATGTACACATCAGATGTATGTATCTTATAGTGAGTGATCCTTGCACAGGATCGCACTATGGTCAAACAGAAATAATTGTTGCACTTTTTTATCCAGAGATTCTTCTACAGTCTGATGTAGAGTAGACCTTTATTCTTTCAACTTTTATTTCATTTTATTGCACTTTATTTTACTAGTTTTTTTTTTGTTTCTGTTCATTAGTGTTACATTCAGTTTTATTTTTGTTTTCATGAATCTTATTCTTTGCTAGTTTCTTTTGCCTCTTCATAATTTTTATCATTTCTGTAGAATTTTAGTCCTTTTATTTTACGTTCATAGTATCTCATCTATACTGCCTTTTTAGTTGCTTTTTATTTGAGTTTTTTCTCTTTTATTTTCTTCTTGTTTTCTATTTTGACTGTCTTTTGTTCCTCATCTGGTGTTCCTGCCCCCTCAGGCACGGATGTAGGGCCCGCCGTGGGTCCCGGTGGTGAGTTCTCAAAAATCACGGTGACAAAATAAACGGACAGAACCACTTCATGTCACGTCACCTCACAGTTACTCTATAAACAGTTGCCATTTCTACAACCACAAGACAATTCCACAAGACATTGAGACAAAACCTTGGCTGTCAGAAACAGTCACATCACTCTTCATAGACTAAATTTAGACTGAAATCTTATACAGGAGAAACCCATGATTGTAGATTTGGTCATGATTGTTTTTCTCATGCCCTCGGTTTCAGACAGCCAAGGTTTTATCATGTTATGACCTAATGAATAATGTCAGCAGGGATGTTTTCAGAAATAATCAACCATGCTTTGAAGTTCCTTGCATCTTTGTCAACAGCTAAGGTACAAACAAAACTTGGCACATTATTATGTGTACCTTAATTTTTATCTAGTATCTCTCATCAGCATGATGAAGTGCTGGTTTGACAGATAATTTCCCCTGTCTGATTTCATCCCTGCCTACATGCATATGTAACTGTTATGAATGTATTAGACTTAACAGACTATTTTACAATTTAGATCTAACAAAATTTAATGATCATTGTTAAAATATATTTCCAAGTTGAGAATTTTGAAATCACTTTGTACCTGAATATGTATTCTATTTCATCCGCATACAGGGAGATGTTATCATTATGACGTTAGTGACAAACTAACTTCATGTCTTTGAATCACTGCTATTATATCATGTGCACATGTACAACTGTTTTGGAGTCACAGCTTTGACTTCCACCTGCTTTATTTTCATTGTAGCAGCATTGTTACAGAACGCCATGCGACAACTCCCTAAGCTGTTGTATGCAACATGGACATTTAATAGGAGATGCTCCAACTTTTTGTTACTTCCTGACAACAAATAGTGTTGTCTTTAATGTACAAATGTGACCCTTCTGTAAATGAGTCAGTGTAAATAATAACAATTTCAAAGTTGCTAAAAATATTTTAGCGCTGTTTTTTTATTTCAAATTGAGGTTGATCTGAAAAAATCTTTCAATGAATAGCTGTGGCATCTCCTATTATGCTTTATTCTTTATTGTTAATAATATGATTTTTGGTTAGATGAAAGCTTTCGAAATTAAAGTAAATGAACTAAAAAGTTATCTTTGAAAAAATACCATTTTATATATTGTCTCACAAATCAATTCAAACTTAATAATATATATATTTAAACCCTTTGTTAGACAAAATTTTGTCCCAACAAACTTGTTATGTTTTGTGTATGTTGAGATGTTGAGTTTGTGTTTGACCGTCCTGCCAACAGGCATCCCTTACCCCAGCCCCAGCGACTGTGGCCAGGTGGTGGCCAATGGGGAGACAGAGAGCGGTCCCTTCACTGTCTACCCCTCGGACGGCGGTGAGCCCATTGAGGTCTGGTGCGACATGGAGACTGATGGCGGAGGCTGGATCGTATGTTTTGATATTTCATTTTTTAAGTCACCAGACTTTTGTATGATTACAAAATAGGGGGAGTGTGAATGTCAAGCCTTTTTGGAGTATAATGAACCTTTTTTTGTGTGTATAATGGAAGAAAGAAACCATAATAGTTGATGATTAATGAGACACTGATAATATTTTTGTTATCATGACAGCATAAGCCAGTGTCCATTCCTGGTCAGTTACATGAGTATTTGAAGACAGTTTCTGTAGTATGTGTCATTTGCTTGATCATTCTGTGTTGCTAACCAAACAGGCATGAATTTTCCTCCACAGGTTTTCCAGAGACGGCAGGATGGCTCTGTAGACTTCTGGAGACGGTGGAGAGAGTACCGCGCAGGATTCGGAGAAAACACAGGAGAATTCTGGCTCGGTGAGGCAGTCATCTATTGTTTGAATTCCACTCTAATTTTCATTCAGTTAATCACATAGCCTCACAGTAAATGAGTGCTAATTACAATGAGCCGTGACAGCTGGACATGTAACATGAATAACTTGATGAAAGAAACCAAAAAGAAATCAAGAAATAAACATACTTCGTCATAACGGGAAGGATTTAAAGTGGTACACACGACTTACTATGATAAAAAGTGAAGCTTTCAGACAGCATCCACCATCTTTCTTCAGCTACTGACGAGGCATACTTTGTGACCTTTTGTCCCACAGGAAATGACAACATCCACAGATTATCTGCCCAAGGAGATTACCAGCTGCGTATAGACTTGGCCGACGGTGCTGACGCCGTGTACGGGCAGTGGGAAAACTTCAAACTGGGCTCAGAGTCAGACCTATACAAGCTCAACATCGGGGAATATTCCGGCACATCAGGTGGGTGGTAATGCTGTTTCTTTCCGTCTCTTTGGATGGTCGCTTTTTCTACAGCCTAAATCTACAACAGAAGCACCTGTATTGACACTGCAATATTTAAAAGATGTACAACACTACAAGATATAAAAGATAGGTCTATGATATATGTACAAGGTAAGTGTACCAACCTCTCAACCTACCGTTATATGTTGTGACAACAATTAAGAAAAAGAGAATTCATCAGAATGAAGGTGCAGAAACTTATCACACCTTCGTGACCTAAAACTACACTAAATCTGCATTAATCAACTTATTCTCTTTTCACATTTCAGGCGACTCCCTCACTTACCACAACAACAGGCCTTTCTCTACGAGGGACAAGGATAATGACGTCGCCCTCAGCCACTGTGCCTTTGCGTACCACGGAGCGTGGTGGTACAAGAACTGTCATCGTAGCAACCTGAACGGCCAGTACGGCGACAACACGCACAGCCAGGGCGTCAACTGGTACCACTGGAAGGGCCACGAGAAGTCCGTTCCGTTTGTCGAAATGAAAATGAGGTCCATGGATTTTAAGACAAAATATGCAAGAGCAGAGTAAGGTGATGCTTTTTCTGTGTTAAAAATGCAAAAGACAGGTTCAAGAGAAACTTTAAAACTATCTTAAAGCTTTGTCAAATGATGTAACATCTACAGCCTTGCTTCTATGTTTGTTTGAAAACTTTAAGCTCATATAAAAAAAAAGAGAGAAAAAGAGCTATTGTAACTCCTTCTTCAGTACTTTTATTACTTTGGTATTAAAATATATCCCCCCCACCTCCCAACCTAACCCCAGTGGAGAAAAAAGGTATTATGTTCCAAAAAAGGTATGTTTCCAATGGACTTATAAGGTCATGGTAAGACTAACAGATGTTTTGTACAATTTCTTGAAAAGATCTCCCTGTTGTGAAAAAATGTACCTTTTCCTCCATTCATAAGAGATGTACCTTTGCTGCTGGAGTGTGCATTAATTTTGTAATGCTATAATTCAACTGTAAGCGCCAAAGTTTCAGTACTGGTATTTGGCTAAACAAGATAGAAAAATATGTGACATAAAGGCAACTATAGTTTGGGGTATGTAAAATATGAATGCAAAAGCAAGACACTAAGGAACATACATGTAACGTTACCAGTTAGTTATATACTAAGTAATTGAAAAATGTCACATCAAGAAAAAATTGTCCTCTTTACTGCCTATTGACTGAAACTTTGTATGGGGGGAAGGCAAAAGTACTAGATAGACTCCTAATTACCTAAAAAAAGCCAGGAGAGGCTATATGTTTGTGTATATTACGATCTGTGTTATGTAGTAGTTCTAGAAGTTGCATATCTGTAGATGAGTACTTATCCTAGCTTCAGTTACACTTAGCCTGTTGAAACGCTGCTTATTTTTCATCATTACTACTTCTTGTTTAAGATACTTTATTGGCCTGAGTCCCCTTTGGCCTCATGTCTCAATACAAGGCCAAAACTTGCCAAGAAAATACTATGAACAAGTCAAACGTTCTTGTGAAATAGAATAATTTTACTTTCCTATAACCTGCTCGTATGTTTAATTAGATAGAATCTAATTAAGATTTGAAATTTCGTTGTGTTTGAAAAGTGCACAAAGGTGTCACAGGCGTGAAAAAGAAAATCTTGTAACTGTGCTTGTGTGTTTACAAACAATGCAGCACACACAATGTAGCTGTGACATGTAAAGTTTTGTATCAGTTTAAAAGCATTATCATATAGCTGGTATTTGATCAAGCAGCATTTAGTATCAAGGTCTTTTTATCAACTTGAACTGGAACAAATGTAGGCTAGAGGTAGCTGTATGTATCATATCAATTATATGGTAATTTTCTTGTGCAACAGCTATTTTTGTTATTTTCTGTTGAAAGTATGAGGAAACCATTTTCATCAGTATGGATTTGTACAAATTGTACCATTTAATTGTAGGTTTGTGGTCCAGAAAAACAAAAATGGTAAATAGATATATTAAGTGACAGTATCATCGCAAGACATTGGCATTTTAGCTTGGGTGTGTTTGCAATGCTCTTTTTTACTTGATGCCAGGACATGAGGTCAGTACAACAACTTTTATATTACCTGTACTAAGTTAAGATGAAATCCATGGAATGATGTTTCCTCAATAAAGAAAGTTTGTGATCTTTATAAAAAGTTGTCATTTCACCATTTCTTTATATCATATCAAACTCACAAGGCAGGGATGACCTCTGATATTACAGAATAGAACATGTCTCCATTCCCAAGAACACTTGCAAAAACACTCGCAGGAAAAAGCAAAAGGCATTATATTCTTACCAGACATGACACCCCCAAAAGAACACCTTCAAGCACCGCAGGCGAATTCAAATGCAATCTGAGGGAGATGCCTGTAGCTTTCTATAGTAAGTTGAACAGCGGGACACCTCTTAACATTGGATTCTATCCTAAGGACTGCACAGGATGACAACCCTCTCCAGAAGTGTGCATGTCCAGATATGCATGTCTCAGAAGCAAGGACACCCTGCGTAGAAACTCCCAACCAGTAGGGTCACTTACTTATAACTTACTTGACTACTTGTGCTGGACATAGCATTACCTAGATCTGGGGTTCACATGCAGACAGAGAAAAACAAACACCCTTGAAAGAAATCTTACCACTATAGGATGAAAAACTAGCTTGATACATATTTTCCAGACAGACATATGAAGTATCCATAGTACAATGTACAAGGTAACGGCTCAATTGGGAACAGGCATGAGTAGATGACCTTGTTGGCTGCTGTGAAGTAGAGTGAACTCTGTTGAACTTGTCACTGCACATAAAGTTCACTCCACTAACTTAGACACAACACCTAAACTTGCCAACATGGAAAATACAATTCTGCTGTGCACAGTGCACTAAAATTTTCTGAATTCTTAAGTTAGATGCACCAGTGCACATACTTCCCCAAAATTATAGGCTGTAGTACATGTATACTAATTGACCAATACAAAAATCCCTGCGTTCCCACCCAATCTGCTTCCTTGTCAATTTCTTGCATATGATATGAAGACACAATTGAAGGTTCCTACCCTTGTATGAGCCTCCCACTCTCCCAAGGCACGTGTTGCTCCACTGGGTGTCCACATGTATCTGGCAACATCTTCTTCCTCTTCATCCACATCTGGTTGCAGCCTGGCACTGTTAGAACTGTCTCCATTTTCTTCACTCTCACTGTCAGAAGATGACGATGGGCTGGAGACACCTGTGAGGAAGGTTATTGTTACTTTTGTCTTGAAGAAGGATCATTCAGTCTTACTTATAAATAAAATACTTATAATAAAGTGTAGAGGACATCTGGTCTTGGCGACATCGCAAGCTCACACTCTCTTTCTCATCACTAAAATGGCTGATGACCAACGTTCTGGCTGTACTATACTTTGATAACATCTTAAACCTTCTGTTCAAGATTAATCTTAAGAATACTGACATATTTTCTTTCCACCCTCTACTACAATGAATCCTCTACTACAATGAATGCAATGAGAAGCAAGTATCTTTACCTTAGAGCTTCAATAATACATGTGAAGAAGACATGGCATTGGGATCAACAGGATGTATATGGTGGAACACAACAATACTATGTGTACATTCATAATATATGTATTCAGAGGAAGACAACTGCATTGCAAGAATTCGTAGTTAGCACACTTACCATAGTGAGAAGTTACTCACCCATAGGATATATAGACTCTGCACCAAGCACAGCTGTCTCCTGGTAGGAAGAGTATTGCACTTTGTACCCATCCTCCTGAAAACCCTGGACAGTCGCTGGGTACCACAGACCATTCCTGTACTTGGCAAGGCACTGGGATCCTTCTTCTAAGACACTGTACAGTATGGAAAACAGAGAATACTCACTGAATACACATAGTTACAGAGAATAAAGACTACATAGTTTATACTACACATAGTTACAGAGAAAACAGACTGGATAATATAATATACATAGTTCCAGAGAATAAAGACTGAATACACATAGCTGTAATGTTATCTCCACCAAGGTCCATGGCTCCATTTGTAATTTTTATTCAGCCTGCCCAAGTAGGTTAGTTTTTCAGTCGATAGATTATTTCTTTTGATAGATTATAAGCAATTTGATGCATTCTTATGACAGACTTGAATGCACTGGAACAATATGTTGTAAACACCAATAGAAAGCATTGGTTTCCATTTCAACATTATAGATACTGAGGAACTAAGTCCAAGTCAAGGTTCATCAAAGACTATACAGTGTAGACTGGTGAATGAAGGTATAAGATAATCAACTATCCAGCAAGGTAGCAGCTTTCCTTTGATCCTTTGTTTTTGTAAGGATCATGCAGGACAGGAAACCTGTTTGTTCGTAAGGAAAGAAGTTATCAGTGAAAGCACCTGTTAACTGTTGTCATCACCTGTATAAAACACTAATTACAGACAGATCTTTCAAATACTGTTCCAGCTGGTGGAAACAGTCTGTTTCTTCCTTCCCTCAAGCAACAATCTGGTTCATTTGTTTTCCTTTGATCTGTCACAAAAATAGTTCACACTTTCAGGTGTTGAAGTAATTTTATCATAATTATAACATTTCACATTGGACACTTTGCTTGTTCTCTATGGGGGAAGTGTGTTTCTGGTTTATTTCTTGTACTGTTTTGACTTAATTACAGTAACTTCAGAGTGTAAATGTAGAAAATCGTGCCATGTTTCTACACACACACACACACACACACACACACACACACACACACACACACAAACACCACATCACACCACACAAACACAACTTTTTGTGACAGAATTCAAAGGCTTAGCTAAGATACACGTAGTTCCAGACAATTAACTCTTGGAACAATCTTGACCTGATAATTCAAGTCTGATCATATGGAATCCAACAAGATCTTTCCCATGACCAGTATCTCCCTCCCCTGACAGCAGGCTTTATAGGTGTGGATGGATCAGAAAATGAGTCTCAGCTCCGTGACATTAGATTTCACCACACCTGTGGACATCCCATCACTCTGTCTGCCAGGATGTGCCGAGATCTGAGACGTAAGCAGCAGGGATTTCTGCCACCTGCCGTCTGATCCTGACTCCTCCCCACTGTGCGAACGCCCACATGCACTTGGCCACATTGCACAAGTAACAAGGTTGGCAGCCTGTCATGTTTCAGGATTCTCTTCAAGGACATCCTTTTCACCTGGGGTGTTTTGAGGTTTGATGGAGGAAGCAGACTAGTAGTAGGAGTCCGAAAATCATTTATTACAGTGATTTGCAGAAATAAGAGACTGCAGACAAAAAAGCACCAAAGGGTTATGCTGTGAACATAGATCTGAAAATCTAATGTCTTTCAAAACCTGGAGATGTTCAAGTGCAGTCAGCAAGGAGAACTTAGTTGTCAGAAAAAAATTATGGTATTGCTCTCTCCCTTTCTTTGAACTGTTAACATTTTCTACAAGTAGATTTTCATCAAAGTGAGACAGAGTTGTACCATTATCATCTAAGTCGTAAACATTATCACCAAATGGCACAATTTTTTCCAATATTTAACCCTCTCTGATGTCATTTACCTATAAGCACAGCAGAAGATGTAGATGAGTTTCCAGAAGAATCCTCCTACCTTAGATAACATCCTTCTCTAACCTGGCAATCTGCCACTGACCATGGCAAGGTCTGATCAGTTCCATATCTGAGAATCACTCCCATGGCCACGGTCCCATATCTATCCTGCCATCTTGTAGTCTGACACTCCGACAGATTGGTTCTCTTTGCTCTTGATTTAGTATTTGGGGCATGAAGCAGTGACAGATGTGCAGAGGTGTTTCTAAGCTGATAAGCTTTGAAGTAACCGAGGTGGGATGGTGCAAGACTGTTGCTAAGAAGGTTATGACTTTGCGGTTTCACAAGTGGGATTGCTAACCACTAAACAGGAACACTCAACACAGCCTCACCCCTTAGTTCTAATTGACTTTTCCTTATTATTCTTAGTAATTACAGTCTCAATTCATTGCTATTGTGCAATTGAGTTACAGTTAACTTTTGATTTCGAGCTGTGCACCCAATATTTTTCTGCGCACCTGAGTGCACCCAAATATTTTTGTAGGTTTACATGTGTGAAGATGTTAAATATATACTACTATACAGCAAATTCTTGACATCTAAGTGTCAGAAAAATAAGACAATCTTTGTTTTTATGTTTTTACGTTGAGTGCACCTATCCAAAAAATGAATTTGAGCCCTGTGTTTTCTGTTTCATTTCAAGCGCCAATGCTAACTGTTCCACTGGGAACTGTAATTAAGGCTCTGCCTTGGTGTGATGCCATGATGTTAAGTAAGGATGACTGAGCTGGATGGCCGTCAGTCCAGGACTAATATGTGTAATACCAACCACATTTATCCTGTAAGAAATGGGTGACACAGGTGAAGATGCTCTGGAACAAAGTCAACTCAGACACCTCAGATGGTCAGATTTCAGTGTTCAACATTTAGTCCTGCAACATCCTCAATAAAAGCTGAAGTGTTGTTGGTAGAAGACTGGCTGAAGGTATAGTACAAATTTTGTTTGTTTGTTTGTTTGTTTGATCCTTTGTTTATGCAAGGAGGTTCTTATATTGAACCTCCTTGGTTTATTTATGAAATCAAACTGAAGATACCTGGAGGGACACTGCACTAGAGATCTGTCACACTATTTTTCAAAGTGGCAGATATACTAGTATGTATCCCGGTGAATACATGCTGATGGATGTCATCTACATCCAGTGTGAGTCAACATGAAGTCCAACAAAAACAGAAATAACAGAAAATGAACTTTGCCAAGATGTGTAGTTATCCAGACATTTGTTTAAGAGTGAAAATCCTTTAAAAGCTTGCTCAATCCCTGAGAAGGTGAAGGATTTATGCAGGTTCAAGACTGTCAATCCGAAGTAACTTCTACAGGCGACGGGGGCTTGGAACAGGACCAGCTACCCGTCTGTGTGCTGTGTTGTCATGACAACGGAACATGTGGAGAACATTTCTCGGCCGTGCGGTCGGTGTCGTGTTCGAGATTAGCCCTGCATCTTTGCACCGAAGGCGACATTTGGTAGAGCTTTTTTATGAGTCAGCTCCAAGATTAAGGGCTTACACCATTGCGCTAATTAAAGCTTCAATATTTAGGACTTAAGAAGGAACAAGTACATGTAAATGACCTGACTAACAACTGGTCCTCTGGGACACATTAGAACCAGTTAGAAGAAGGACATAAAATGTGCAGATCTGCAAATGCCATCACCATAAAGTCACCTTTAATCTGTGTTTTAGAATTACAAAGTCATATGAAATAGCTGACATACTGGTATGTATCTACTGTATGTTATGTACCATTAGAAATATACATCTATCCCAAACCTTATCATGTTTTTGCCTTATGTACAATGAACTTTTCCATATACAATGTCCCGAGAGGCCTTTCTAATTCAAAAAAGAAGACGGTTACTCGGACACAGCCAGACAGCACCCAAATGTCTACGTGGTCACTTCACATGTCGGCTTTATTGTGGCTTGTGTATGCAGAATGATTAAAACATAAGTGGAACCAAATCGGAAACAGTTCAGGCACTGCTGAGAATTATTACACGTCTGTCAGTATGTTACAGGTGTCAAGTGAAAGGTGATGACATGTTAGTGATACACTCGAGTAGTTGGCACTAAACCAGACTGTTCGTGATTAAAAGCAGGGGAGAGTGTTGGTCATGCGATTCCTACTAGCAAGCTGGTGTTACAGGCTGGAATATACCCCTGGTGAGAATATATACCCGGGTACATTTTGGCCAGGGGGACAATCTGGCCTGTTACATTGGAATTATCCTAAAACAATATACTGTAGTATACCATAAAAACACCTGATTTTGATATGTTGTAGATACGCTTCCCTGTAACTGTGTAGATATGTAAATACTTTGCATTTGGGAACATATCTAATACAGCAACACCTGTGCTATGCACTAGTCAGAATTGTCCTGAGGAAGGTGGCAGACAGTCACTGAAAAGTTGCTGAACAAATTTTTGGGACCACAACCTCTTAGTTGTGTAAAAATAATTTTTATTCCATCTTTTGCCTAGTAACACTGATACATAATAAATTTTCAGAAATGCGCAGCATGACAGTACACTCCCATCTAGTAGTCATAATACAGTCCACTTGTCTCTGAACCTCCGCTGTGACTTGGGTCTATATTTGGCTACTAAGGCTACAAAACTGGAGGGAGATACATTTTCATGTTTATTATTACTGACAGAGAGATGTAGAATCAAATAAGGCTTAGATAGAGTGGTCAGACCCTGCATGTGGTTTCAATGATGCCATAAGTGGATCCCATGTCTGTTCATATTGAGAGCAGGTGAACACTAGGTGTCAAGGGCACTCTAATAATGGAAGATCTTAAGGGGCAAGCAGAGGGGTATTTTAGAAACAGGAATAATCTAGGTCTTGCACATTAATGGCTTTCAGCTTTTGTTATACAGTATTTATTTCAATAACAGACAGCTTTTCATAACAGTAATATTCTTGATCTTACCAAAAATTTTCTTGTTCTTCTTATGATTAGTCATGTGAGGGGAATATGATATACATTTTGGTTTGATCAATAAACTTATAGTCCTATTCTTTGTGGCAAAGTGCAATGGACAAAACCATGATGACAACTGGTATAGTAACAGGTCTGGGTGTTCCTCGCTGTGAAATGGTTAATACTCCTAGTAGTCTTAACTTCTTGAAACTGACATATATATCATCTACTGTTTTGGGATTTGTGGTTTCTGATTCCAATTTTACAGAAGACATCTACATGTATATGTGTAAAAAGTGCCCTCTATCAGATGTTGAACAAAGTGCACCCAGCAGCAGTTCTGTCAGCCTAATGCTTGGTTATTTGGTTCAGACAGGAGTAAAGTAAATAACACACAAGGTACACGTACAATTCAAGTGGATAATGTAAGCTTTTACCTGAAATCCAGTTCCTTATACTGTCTTAGGTCTGATACAGGCACCAAGTTCCCATGTGAAAACCTGTGTCATCATGGAAATACACAATTGGTAATGGTAAAAAAATTCATCACAAATCCTAACAAAACCAACCCTCACCAGACTCAATACTTTGAGATTCATGACAATACATTCATAACTACATGTAATTTCAACAGATTGGTAAGGGACTGTGTAAGTTTTTTTATTCCACAAGCAACGTCCAACATTTTGGTGACACTGGGATACTTTGGAACATAACACATGGGAACTTTGATCATTATAAATGTATATGCACTGGGAGAGTGTGCTCTCACCTGCAGTCTTCCTCAGAAAATCTACATTTTCCCTCCAGAAAGTACGAGCATGGCAGCATGCTGTTGGTTATCGGGTTACAGAAAATCACTCTCACCTGGAGAAAATAAGGAGATAATGAATGAATAGTGTTTCCACTAATACTTGTGCTTTCCATCCACTGCACTGAGAAGTTGGCAGAGGCACTTGTTTTCTGTTATAATAGCAAAACTTGTTACCAGTGTTTAACAACTAACTGTTGCTATATAACTTGTACCAGCATTTTGCATGTTCTTGGGCTAAATTGGGGGTTGAATTAGTTAAACCTTCTCCCTTACCTGCTAACCAATACAAATTTGGTGCCAAAAGGCATATTGAGGTTGATTGAAGGATACTTCCTTACTGTTGTTACTTACTCTTGGGGTGTCTACCTCCTGACTGGAAGGCTCTGCCCCAAGAATGATGGCATTGTGGTACTGTAGGACGCCCCAGTCCGTCGTGAAGGGAGCACAGCACTTCATCCCAGTAATATCAGTGTCAGGGTTGTCCTCATCATCATCAGAGGAACTGGAATCATCTCCACAGAGTGCTGCTGCCTGGGATGGAGATTCTCCTGATCCAGAAGGCCCAGCCTCTCCTGATATTGCTTTCTAAAAAGATTTTAGCATGAAAATTTAGGTTTCCCACCCTCCTTCAGTGTTGGCATTGTATGTTATTTCAAAAGAAAGTCTATTCTTCTTTTTCTTCTTCTTCAATACTGCCAAGCCCCACAACTGGAATTATCGGCAGGTTTGTTTGTTTGTTTCCATTTAGAATGAGGTGCTACTTGTTATGATATTTTTGTAGGTTTTGAGGTCGCGAGTGAAAAGTGCTAAATTGCTATGCCAGTTTCTTACATAGTATATTAGTTTCTCCAAGTGACTGATAGCAGCTTGGAGTGCATGGAATAGTAGGCACATTTCTGATAGTTTTATATCAACCATCCTAACTAACTCTTCTTACACACACCTGAAATGCTGCAAACTCGTCATCCATACATGTCGAGTCCTGTGTGTTCTCAGTTGCTGGAGGATCAGAGCTGCTCCCAGCTGCACCAGCCGTGTCTGAAGACTCCAGCATTCCCAACAGCTTACTCTTCTTGATGGACAGTAAACTCTCTAGAAGTGGTGGATACAAATTTGGAAAACATCAGAAAATGGAAAACAGTTGTCGAAGACTGTTCAAAGAAACTCATGAAAGACCACAACTGTTTAGCTTCCTGTCGTCTGTCAGATGAGAGACTTGCAAAATTGCACGTTTACAATGTAATCTTAAGGCAAAAAAACAACCACCATAATGGACAGTCTTGTCTCAAAATTAAAATTTTTCAGTATGCTTTAAATTTTAATGGTATTTCTATTACGTGCAAAACTATAGAGAATAGGGAAGTCCTGCCTACCCTCTGACAGTGTGATGAGTTCCTCCAGGTCATGTTTCAGCTGTACCAGCTCCTCCATTCCCTCTGTACCTCCAGACAGGGCAGCCTTCACTTGGGACAGCTGTCATAATAATGACGGTAAGGTTAGGTCACACTGAACAGTCCTTCATAACAGATTGTTTACTATTTATCATGTTGATGGCCACACAATCGAAGGAGGTGAAATTCAGGCAAAGGACAGCAAGTAAATAAATACCTGATAAAATATATGAAATTGACAAGGTTGCGCTGATGTTCATTTCTAGTATTAAAAATATTTTAGTTAACATAATCTTAAGAGCTTAATCTAAACCTCCTTGTTAAGGGGCATCTGTATCTTACTAAAATAAATTTGTGTCAACTTGACAATCACGTTAAAATATATTTCTAATCTCTGCAACCCTAATGGCCGCAAAGTTCAGGATTTTAGGTGTGTAATGGCGTGCACGTGGAGGAGAATAAATTATGGGCGTGCTAGGTCACTGTCTTTCTTCTGTCAAAACACTGGAATCAATGGAGCCATAAGTTAGATACTTTTTCATACGGAAACGATATCGTCGTCTGCCCCCCTCCCCCAGACGACACAAAATAAGATTATCTTACCGAAACTGACGTAAAGAGAAGAAAACTCTTACCTGTTCCTTATAATTCTGGATCGAGGCCACCAACGTTTCTTCATCCATGACGACTACAGATATTTTATCCGACCCGACAGCAGTAATTTTCGATAAAAATAAAACTTTGGCACATTTAAAATCTTGAGTAAGGCGCCATCTTAGAAGCACTGCACGATGGGATCGCTTATTTAGGTGGCCACTGTCGACAAATATTTGCCTGATTCAACTTCGCAGATTCTTTTCATGTAGTGCTCTTATAAAATAAATAAACAGCTATGATTTTTCTTTCCACAATACCTAGCAAGTGTAAACAGTTTTATGAAACCTTTACTGTAATATTAGATGTATGGAGAGATAATTTGTTTTAGGCAGTAAAAATTTCTCCTAAGGACAGGAACCATCACAAAGATTCCATCAAACCGGAAGTAGCTGTCTGAACTGTGTGAGGAGAAAGATCCACAGCTGTCAGACGCTCTCCTGTCTTCTGTTGTGAAACGAAACGGTCGGATTTGACTTGGACTTGTTGTTCAGATGGCCAGCTCAACGAACGAGTCGGTACTAACGTTAGAAAAGGCGAGAGGTAAGGAATACAAGTATAATTCAAGCATTAAATTTGATCATTATCTTCTTGGAAACTCCCTTGAAGTTCACCCCGACCCTCTGTTTCCCTCTGTCTATCTGTAACTGTTTCTCTGTGTATCTCTCTGTGTGTGTGCGTTTTTTTATAGAAATTATTTTCTGTGTGGCGTGTGTGTATTGTGTGTATGTGTATTGTGTGTGTATTGTGTGGTCTTGTGTGTATTGTTTGTGTATATTTGTGTGTATGTGTGTATTTATGTTTGTGTATCTCTTTTGTTTATTGTGTTGGTGTGTATTTCTTGTGTCTGTCTGTGTGTATTGCCTATGTCTATCTATGTGTGTGCTGGCTCAGAAATGTCTTTTAAGTGTAGTTCTGCTTAGCCTGGGTGCCAGACCTTGTGCTTAGAATAGAGAAAGAAAATTCACTGATCCTTCGACCAAATCTCTCCCAAGAGTATCACATCATGCGGGGTCTGGCACCCAGGCTAAATTCTGCTATATTATCCTACTTCTAGAAGCGCTGAAGGATGTCATCAATGCCTTCACGGTTCCCGAGAACATGGCGCGTATGGAAGAGGCGCGGGACCAGGCGGGGAACGACATGATGAAGATGATGCAGATCGTGTTTCCCGTGGCGACACAGATCCAGCAGGAGGTCATACAGAAGTACGGCTTCTCCGCAGACGGAGATGGTGAGAAGACTCCTACCGTGGCCGACAAGGACACACCTGCGTCGCCTGCGCGCACACCTGCGTCGACTGCGTATACCTGCGTCATCTCTGCAAAGAGCTTCCTCGTCTGCGCACGAATACCTGCGTCGTGTCTGCCAAGAGCTTCCTCGCGCGTGCACAGAAAGAGATTCCTCGGCGACCTCGCTGCGCGCAACGAAAGCTCGCTGCACGGAAGAATACGTGTCACCCCTGCCTTGTTGAAGAATGGACGGTCCCCTATTATAGGTCAAGGGTCACACCACCTAAAACAATTTTATTCCCGTCTTTTTCTGGGATTTTGTTGTGTCTGTCCCGTAATAAAATCACTTTTATTTTTATTCAACGTGTTTAAAATCATTTATTGCAATAGTGACGTGTTTACTAAACTAAAGTAATCATGAACAATTCTATTATACTGCAATTGATAAATAGTGCAAGGGAGTAAAGATGCAAGGGCAAAGACCGGTACCTCTATAGGAATGGTACACCCAATATAGTGTTCCCTATCAACCTATTGCCACCCCAACAATCCAACATGCACTGGGGAATCGTGCCTGCTAACACATTTCCCCCCTCAAGTAGCCTCAGAATGTCCCATTTAAACCCGAGTCAAATTCTCAAAGGCTTTGCGTTGGTCACTCCGCTCCCTCGCCATTAAACTGATTCTGCTCCCTCATGATTTTAAACACGTTGATAGGGTATTTTTTATGAATGAATAAAAATAAAAGTGATTTTATTACGTATGGGACAGACACAACAAAACCCCAGAAATAAGACGGGAATCAAATTGTTTTAGGTGGTGTGACCCTTGACCTATAATAGGGGACCGTCCATTCTTCAACAAGGCAGGGGTGACACGTATTCTTCCGTGCAGCGAGCTTTCGTTGCGCGCTGCGAGGTCGCCGAGGAATCTCTTTCTGTGCAGGCGTGAGGAAGCTCTTGGCAGGCACGACGCAGGTATTCGTGCGCAGACGAGGAAGCTCTTTCTGTGCAGGCATGAGGAAGCTCTTGGCAGACACGACGCAGGTATTCGTGCGCAGATGGGGAAGCTCTTTGCAGAGATGACGCAGGTATACGCGCAGGCGACGCAGGTGTGCGCGCAGACGACGCAGGTGTGTCCTTGTCGGCCACGGTAGACTCCAGGATGTTTTACTCTAGCCTGAGTGTCAGTCTTTTTAGCTTTCATCCGCTCCCCCCGATCCGCTACCAGCCAAAAGCAGATCGTGGGGAGCAGCTAAAGATAAAGGCTGACACTCAGGCTAGCTTTTACTTTGATCTAGGAGGTTACTAGTAAAAAAGGCTGCCTATTACCTCCTTGCTGTGATCAAGAACATTATAGGGGAGATGCTGCATATTTGATTTATGGCTTTGGTCCGTGTAACTGACCTTTGGCAATTCCCATATTACATTTTTATAAGCATTTAAAATATACACCCATCCAAAGTTGCCATGTACAAATAATCTGACCATAGATACATTTGACGATAGATGCATTGATATCTGGGGAAAGGCTTTTGTGACGAGAAATTCCATACCTTTACAAAGTTACCATTGTTATTTGTTCACAGAGTGCAGCATATAAAACATGTATCCAGTATTCCAGAGTAACTAGGGTATGAAAACATGTTGCTGGGTTATTAATCCATCTTTAATTCCAATCTTTAGTTTCAATTGTGAAATGGGAGGCTATGAATGACTCAGGAGCTATAATAATAGGTTTGGTAACCAGGCTACAAGATGACTTGACTACAACAGTAATTTGTGTAATTTTTTTCTCAGGAGCGGTTAAATTTGCAAATGCTATCCGTCAGTATGAAATGGAGGACCAAGAGATCGCTAACTTGTCCAGCAACCTGAAATCCATGTTCCTGCCCCAGATGGCCACACCCCCCACCCCCGCACAGGACGTCGCAACATCATAGGATACACTCTGTCATTGTCATACAGATAATAGGACTTTCTTACAAACAACAAAGCCACCTCAAAGATGATTGGCTGCAATATGATGTATGTTTTTGTCACTGGACAGTCAGTATTTCTTTTGAGAACGTAGCAGGCATAACCTCTGCTGGTGGAATACTACATTGAACATTTCCACTCCAAATGACTCAGTTGTTGTTGTCAGAAAAGAGTTTTACACAGTTGTACATGTATCATGTACTGTTTCTTTGGTTTGTATTTTGAAATGTTGCAACACATTCTCATGTTTTTTAAAGGAGTAGCTGAGTATGTGAGATTCAGTCAGTGTCTATATACACGATTCAAGATCAACGCATTGATGTATTATTTGTATGTCACATTTAGGAAGAATATGAAGCGTACACTAATATTTTAGATTTTGAATGAAGAGCATTAACCTTAATATACATGTATTAAAAATGAATATGTGCACATATGTATTTTATAGCAGTTTTTCTGTGAGATAGTTTAGCCTTTGGAGCTGTTTGTCAGTGGCTGATTGGGCCTGAACAGTAGAGGGCCTGCTAGAAGCATGTAGTCAGGCTAGCTTCAAAGGTCATTTTAATAATTTTGTATTTCCTAGATAAAAGCTCTTTGCATAAACAAAACAGTAGGCAGTAACTTGTACTGCTCTGGACTCATTATTGTAGTTAACATTATTATGATAAAGAGCTTATAAGAGGTATTTCTTCCATTCTTTGACTTAATAGGACAATGCTTTTCATTTATCATTGCACCTATTACAGCAACAATCTGAAAAAGTTCTGTTCTTGATAATTTTGACTTAATGAGCCAGTATCCTACTGTAATATACCTAGCAATGCAACAACAATTTATACTACCACACATACCTTAAGTATAACATATTAGCTAGCTTTAGAGTATGAACGTTGTATATATCAATCACACTTTTCATTTCATGTTTGTTGAATTAATTAAACATTATTTCCACATAGTTGTGTTTTTTCTTAAGTCAATGTACAGTCAATTGCTTGAAATTGTGCAAAGATGCAATTTGATTATACATGTACAGCAGGTAGACAATACAGGCTTGGTAACTTTTACAAAGTGCTTAATGAATGGTTACAGGTTTCATGTCCTAATATGTAGGAGAGGTGAAACCTTCACATGATTGTCGTAACTTGATGTTTGCAGGATTTCTCATGACATACGTGTACTGAAACAGTTCCTGTTGTATTGGGGTTGCAAGAAGGGATTAGGGGTGCCTAAGCATTCATACAAATTTTATAAAATCCATACCAATTCACAAACTTTTCTAAATAAACACAAATGATATGGGAAGACTGACAGATTTGACTGAAGTTTAACAATTCAAATCATGAGTTTTCCACAAAATATGTTACAGATCTGTCTGCTTAAAGTAAAACCCCTATGGTTTTGATAAAATTTGCTATGAATACATGAAAATAGATACCCCTGGAGATAAAAGAACCAATTGTATGCCATCTATTCTAACAGATTGAATATTTATTTCTGCTTGGTGTCCTGTATGTACTGATCAACCACCTCCTCCAGGATGTTGAGAGGAACAGACCCACAGCCCAGCAGAGCAGCATGGAAGTCATGTACATCAAACTTGGAACCTGAGAAATACATGATCTACTGATTACCTGGGAAATATATATATATTACATATATATATATATATATATTTATATATTATGTAAAGCAACAGCAAATGAAAGCTGAAACACCTACATAGTAATGGGTGTGTAGAAAGTGCAAAATATTAAGCAAAAGAGTAAATCTCAAATATAAAATAGAAGGAAACGGAACTGAGCAAAGGAGTAAAATACACAGAAGTAAGTGGTTAATAGTACTTACCTAGTTCTGTTTTTGCCTTTTCTCGCAGCTCATTGATCTTCATCATCCCAATCTTGTAGGCACATGCCTTGCAATCGGGAAGGGAAAAAGAAAATATATTATTTGTAAACTTTGGTCAATAAAAAATCAACATAACTGAAAGAATCTGCACAATACAGTACAAGTGACTGAAACACCCACCTGTCCAGGCCATGTGATGTACCTGTTGACTTCAATCTCGATGTGTTTTGGAGATACAGCAGAATTTTCCTTCATATACTGAACAGCCTGCTCCTTGGACCAGCTGAAAGGTGTGAGCAACATTGTTCATATCTGCTCTATTTTGAAAGGCTGAATAAAAGTTCTAAATGGAAACTATAGAGTTCCAGATGTCTTACTGAAGCATGACTGCTTTGTGTTAGATATAAATTAGCTCGAGGAATAAACCCACTACAATATACTGCGTAGTCCCCATTCTTAATGTAACTCTACTATTTGTCTCGGATAATGAACATTTGACCTACTCTGAGCCTCCTTTATATGCTTCTAAGCATATTTCCGTCATGATAAACATTTTGTTCACAAAATATCAACATTACCATATCTTACCCCATGACATGCATGCCTGTGTCCACAACCAGTCTACAGGCTCTCATGATCTCAAATGACAGGTGGCCAAACCTTCATGTAGCACATGTTAGACAAGAAATACTGCAGTTTTAATGTCTGCTTATTAAGAATACACAAAAAAGACTGTATACACAATTCTCAAATCTTATACATGATGGAAACTATGCAAACAATCCTAACATATCAAAATTTTTAATGTCTATTATTTACTTGCTGTAAAACTGGATTTGAAGTGATAGCTGTGGTATAGAAATCACTTACAGAGAGTATGGGTCCTCATAAAGTCCCATCTCCTTTCCAAGGTATTCACAGTAAAGTCCCCAGCCCTAAGAAGCAAAACAGGAGCACGTCATTATAATCACCTTTTATAAGATATTTGTTTTGGATTGAATGTTAAGTACAAGAGCTAGGCAGAGAATGTTCTGGCAGAAGCAACAAACCCTAATCAGTCCCAAAGAATAACCATGCAAACTGCGCAGACTGAGGTACACAAGAAAGGATGGAGGATTATGTGCAGAAGGCAGTGTTTTAGTTCTAGTGTAGTGTGATCTTCTCACCTCCATGAATGCAGTGTACATGGCAAACCTGCCTGGAGCCTCATAGTACCGCCGGTCTTCAAAGAAACGCCTGAAGCTGGGCAGGTTCCTCTGGTTCAGGGAGTAGCAAGCCTGCATCAAAAGACATAAGTTTGGTCAACATGTCAACTTAAAAGATGCTGCACTCAGTAATAGACAATTGTTGTTCATATACCGAAACCAAACGTAGCCTTAATATACCTGTAGGTGATGCCCTGGTTCCCCCTCATGGAGGCTCAGTGTCATCATCTCGTACTTGGGACTACAAGAAGAATAAAGGTTAGAACGGTAAAGGGTACAGGTGTGGAAGTTACTGTCAACAAAGAATTTCCAGATAGATATATTAAGATAAGAATGCTTAATTTCAATTAGACATTTTGGAACAACAGTGGGAAGACTATCATAAGCAAAATATGGTATATACTTGAGAGAGCAATACTTTCATCTATCACAGCCCTTACTTGCTTCTGACATCTGAACAGTTGACATAGAAGATCCCTGGACGACTGCCATCATCACTAGGTGCCAGGTAGAATGCTGCAGGACTGTTAGCCATGCTGGGTGGGGCAGGGATCACACTGGAACAGGAAACCAACATTAATGTCCCTACAATGCTTGCTTAATCATGAGAATGTACAGAAGATTACAAAGTTTCATCAGTCAAAACATCAGCATGTGAGACCAAAAACTCATTGATGTACAGTCATTCTCTCGGTGGCTACACTAGCTTGGTACTTGGATTGCTCAATAAGTACTGTACGTGAGTTCAGCACCAAGGACAGGTCTGTTTGTGTGTGGATGGTGTTCAGCACCAAGGACAGGTCTGTTTGCCTGTGTGTGGATGGCGTTCAGCACCAAGGACAGGTGTGTTTGCCTGTGTGCGGATGGTAGTTCAGCACCAAGGACAGATGTGTTTGCCTATGTGTGGATGGTATTCAGCACCAAGGATAGATGTGTTTGCCTATGTGTGGATGGTAGTTCAGCAACAAGAACAGGTATGCTTGCCAATGTGTATGGATGGTGTTCAGCACCAAGGACAGGTGTGTTTGCCTGTGTGCGGATGGTAGTTCAGCACCAAGGACAGGTGCAGTCGTCTATATATGGATGGTGTTTAGCACCAAGGACAGGTGTGCTTGCCTGTGTGTGGATGTCTTCAGTACCAAGACCAGAAGCAATCGTCTATGTTTGGATGGTGTTTAGTCCCAGAATGACTAAGGGTACTGAGTAGAGTTACCATGGAGAGAAAATGGGTTTAACTGCTAATCATGATATGCAGTCAGGGTCAGTCTACTTAGGATTTATCAAATAACTTACATGTGGAAAGTATGTACATACCTGAGCTCATTGTCTGGAATGTCATTGAAGAGCTGTGAAAGTCTTGGACGGATTTTGCTGCTCACTATATCCTTAAAGCCATCCAGTAGTTCTTCCTGTAGAATCAATGAATTTTTTCGGTGAAAGTGATCATAGATTAAGTCTACCATCTACTTAAAACATGACTGAAGAACGTTCTGCCCTGCAAGTTTGTAATATTTGTAAAGTGGACATGAAGTCCAGTTTTCCCCCTACCTCTGATGTGTAGTAGAAGCTGTCATCTTTGCGAAGGTGGTCCAAGAAGTCTTTAAACTCTCCTGAAAATCCCACCTGTTCCAGCACCTGCAGACAACAGAAACATCTTAACATCTATTCCTTACTTCTACAATACCCATGCTGCTTTTACACTAGTATTATTTCTCCCTACTAAGGCAGGACTAAGTTGAATGGTTATTTGGTTTGTTAACAGGCATAACACATCTGTTTTGTACAGTAGGTAAAAGCTGAGAAAGACCAAACTGTAAGATTTGGTCAATTCACACCAGGATGGAACTTTACTTGGAAGGAGAGGAGTGGCCACCACCTTCCAATACCGTGCCCTAGACACAATAGATAAACAACCCACTGCCCCTACAGCCTCAAAAAGATGATGGAAGTTACCTTTACCTTTTTAATTTTTAGAGTTTAAAAGACAGAGTCTTTAGATCCCAAGTCAACAACCCTAACCATAAGACAGTTGGAGGTCTATGGTAAGGCTTGCTAACTACAGTAACTGACCCTTCATGTACCTTCTGCATCTCTGCCCTGATCCTTGCCACCTCCTGCAGACCAGTCTCATGCACTTGCTGCGGCGTCATGTCACATGTGATGTGGAACCTCAGCGCAGCCTCGTAATGGGCCGTACCATCTGGCAGGGAGGAGCAGCCTATGGAGGGACGGCAGGCTAGCATGTACTCCTGGAGGAGGCAAAACACGATGTGTCAAGAGAAAAGGCCCTAGCTATCAAAAGGAAGGTGCTACAAAGTTGAAGATAGCTTAAATTGATATACTACAGGTACCTGCTCCACAAAGTCTTTGATCTTCTGGAATGCCGGAAACACCTGGTCTGCTATCAAGGCTCTACCCTCAGCCTGCAGTTTGGCACTGTGAAAATGGCAAAACAAATCCTTGTGTTTTCTTTTTTGTCATAGACTGTACAAAATAAGTAATATACTAATATTTGAGTTAATACCTTAGGTATGTATGAGAAGGAAATCTAATCAACATTATCCTGTTTTAAAGACAATCCTTTTTACAAACAGAATTGCAGCCAAACATACATTGTTTCTGCCCCAAAGGACTCTGGAACTTTCTTGAGTGGCTGGTAGATACCACAGTCCTCTGGTTTCATGGAGATGAGGTCTTGTATCGCATCACACACACCAATCTGTGGAGACACACTGATTCTATACATATCAAGAAGTCAGACACTTCTTCAAAGAAGACGATAAATGAAAAAAAAATGAAGATACACATGTATTTCACAAAAGACTACTTTCTTCTATTCAAGACAGTAGATGTTGGGATACTAGTAATTCCCTGGGCAAGTACTTTACCATGCTGAACTGATGATAAGTTCTTCCCTCTGCAATGCCTTGTTTCATCAGGTTGATCATCTCTGTTGCCTGGAATGATAAGAGATTAATCTTTTGATTATTCATAACTTGCACTCTATAGCACATTCTCTTTGTAATAGTGCAGCAGAAAGGTACACTGTTGCACTCTTTCACTAATCGGTTTCATTTATGATATATCATAAATCATAGATATACCATAAATATCATAAATCATATATATCCTGACTGACCTGAGTTGGGAATGCCTTGAGCCTGGAGAAGTACATGTCATAGTCCTGTTTGTTGTTGAACTTCATAAAGGAGATCAGTCGCTCAAACTCCACATGCGAACCCTCCATAGTGTTGATGGGGTAGAGATGGCTGTGGAGTTTCCATATTAGAAACTGTAAGCATTTAGAATGTAGAGGTTTCCATTCTCAGAGCTCCATTTCATCTCTTTGCCTGATTACATGACATACCGACAGCCTATGGTTGCCTTAATGACAAAGAAGAAATGTGTTGTACACCCTGGTACAGGGTCTTGTCAGCACCATTTTTTTCTGTCCTATCATTTTTTGGCATCCAGAGCAAAGGTGAATAGATTTTTTAGAAGTAATCATGGGCAGATTGCCCCCGAAATTTTTTACTTCTCAACTCTCTGAAATGCAATATCCCGCAACTCGAGGGTCAAATAAGACATGAAAATCTCTCCCATGAAGTAAGGCAGAAGTCACTTACGGGCTGAACCTGATACCGTCCAGGTAAGTCTGTATCTCTGTCCTCAGCAGCCTCAGACTCAGCTTCTCCTCAGCAGTCGCACCGCTGTCATCACAGTCCTGCACTGTTGTCAGGAACTTCTCACAGAACACCTGTCACAAGTTGTACCACACTTCAGGTAAGGTCAGGAGCCTTGGCCAGCTTTCATAGTACATGTACATTAAATGTACAAAAAGCTATGCTTTAAAATAACATTTACAAATTATGTTTCCCTTACCTAGATATGTCATTTATAGATCTATAATTAGTACTAGAATTGTAGATTTAAAGATCTAAGATTCACTGTTTTATACAGATACAAAATATTCAAGATTATTCTGGATCAAATGCAAAACCTTTTCATCTTCACATATTTACACATTTTTTCACAATTACTGTAATATTCTAGTTTAGCTGTTGAACAGAATTTGAGCTTGTAAAAAACCGACTGCAGTAGAATTTCCTTGCATTTTGAGTTGCGTCATGTCACACCTGAGGAAACATGCCACGCCCCCTAACCCACGTCTGACCCCACACGTACCTCAGCTCTGCAAGCCAGAATCCATGAAATCCATGTCAGTGTGGAGTAAAACAACCTACACACTGTACACCCTGGTATAAAATGTGATATGCTACAATTTTCAACAAGTGCAATGTCTAGTTGTTGCGTTCATGGAAATTATGAATGGTTCATATAACGGAAGTGAAAGTTGTTGCTGCCGCATATATTATAAACCGCAAAACATATGGCCGGATATAGGCCGTAGGAAAACGAAGTTCTTTACGACTTTACCATGCGTTTTGCGTACGCCTGCGGCTTGTGTGAGTCCAGCAGGTGGTCGTACGTGTGGCAGCCTGTGGAGGTGGCGAACTCCGGGCTCTCCCGCATCCGCCACTGCCAGAACTCCTCACACAGCTCCGCGATCCGATTCCCTGCAGACGCCATGTTTCTGTCCCGCCTAGTGGATTCTGGGTAGCCCTTTAAATGGCGGGAAATGTGCAAGTTTGCTTGCAACATGTTGGTATTCCCAATATTGATAAAGTTGGAAATGCCAAAATGTCTTCCACCAAAAAGTGTCCATCGGAATGGCAACTGGGTGCACTTTCTTCAGTTTCTCTTGGACAGTAAAGTTTTCCTTTCGTCTTGTAAAATTATCCCGTCACGTCACTTTCCCGACGCAAAATCATCCTTGCCAAAACCTTGCCAACAACATGTAACAGTTTTAGGGTTTTAGTAGTCCTCCATAAACACAAATCATGCTTTCAAGTAACGTTACAATAACTTTGCAATTTAAAAAAATGCCTTGTCAACAGATTTGTAATATTAGTTTTGAGCCAGTGGTAGGCATTTGGCTGATTTTTTTTAATTTGAAGGTATTGGTAAACCTGATTTAATTGCATAAGTTGTTTGTTTGTTTGTTTGTTTGTTTGTCTGTTCACGTTCCAATTCATTCAGTTCTACTATGTTAGAATTTTGGCTGAGGTAAAGCTAGCGACGGTCGACGTAACCCTGTCTGTAATATTTCTTTCTGTCGCTAGATGACGCTAATAAGTAGTATTACCGTGTGTTGATTTCTATCTTGACCCGGAAGTACGTCATCCCATTCCACAGATCATTTCCGGCCTGGGCAAAATAGGCGGAAATCGGCAATCACAGGGGCTCGGGCGACGTACACACGACTTTCGGGCTTGTTTAGACAGCGGTAGCTCATTTGTGACGGACGTCTGGGACAGCTATGAGCCTATTCATACCGAGATAACTTCGATCGGACGCTTGATGGGACGCAAAATGTCGGGGAAAGGCAGCGACAAGCATGGTAAGTCCGAACACTCGCGCTGGGGCACTGTCCCCTATGTGTTACCCCGGTTGTCACTTTGTAGACTCGGTCGACATGATCGTAATGCCCCTGAACACATACCGCTGGGTTTTCCCGAATTCCATGTTGTTGTTGAAACCGATCTAGATTTTCTGTTTCCCCTAAGATCACTTTACTTACCCTGGATATCCCCTTCGGGGTCTCGCTTTCTTATTTTGGAACGGTGGCAGACTGAAAGTCTCGCTTGTTTCCTTTTTCTTTTCTTGTTGCGGAAGTTTCTTGTGGCCAGGCCTGTGTGGGTTCCCCCGTGTTTTATATCCAGAAAACCCCAAGGTTCTCTCCACAGGAAGCTCTACAGCACACGCGGCCACCCCTCCCCATACCTCCCCTCAAGCACAGGTAGAGAGATCAAAGAGACACTAAGTCTACATTTCCTGATTAGCGTTGTTTGGACATTAGATTCTGATGAAAGACTCTTTGTGTCCTCGCAAAATACTTTTAAAGGGGAGGGGGGCTTCCAATGGGATCTGAAACTTAAGATGCTCAACCAGAATCGAAAACTTCTCAAGAATTCTCATAAACAATCACTTAGTAACATCAGAAAACTACAGTGGAGTGTGGGGGAAAGATAAGTAGCCTTGTAACAGTGCCCTCCACTTGTGAGTTAGATGTTTACACAGCCAAAGAGACGTGTTTGTATACAATGGGCAGGGGCGTATCCGTTAATCATGGTAAAAGACTAACTTAACTAACGTGTTTCCAAATTACAATGTTTTAAGCTGTTTAAAACACCCTTTTTTGCTCGGGGTACCCACTCTAAGTATTCCACTATAATATTAGGTAAATTACATTAGACCCCAAAGGTTTATGCTCTGTTTAAAATAATATCTAACGTTACCTAATTCAAAATAACACAACTGATGTTACCACAAGAACAATTCTTTGTTGACAGAATACTTAAACTCCTGGAAAACAGATATTCCTGCTCTTTTCCAAGAATCAGAAAGAGGAAATACTTTGAATCATCAAAACAGAAAGAGGAATATCAAGTTTCCCAGAATTTTTCTTTGGCAGACAAAAACACAATCATGTTGAAAGAATGAGGAACTTACACAACAAGTGGGATTGCTATAACTTCTTCTACAAAGCCTAAAACAATATTTTCAAGGCAGGTCTATGCTCTTGGTGTCCAAAGGGAATTAAACTAAGCTGCAAAAGCTTTCCATTATCAACATAAGCTGAAGAAAGGGACTTATTCATATTCACTATTAGTAATACACATATTGATTGATAACAAGTTTAAACATGCATTGGCACCATAGCATACTAAGTACTTCAAACTTCAAATACTAAGATTAAAGAAGGAAAACTAATCTAAATTTCCTACAGAAAAAAAGACAACAGTACTGTAGTAAATTGTGTATTGTTTGAATTTGATGAGTTATTCATTAGTTTGTATTGTTCTGGGCTTCTTGGTTTCAGTGTTGATGACAGGTTCCCTGTTGTTAAACACTGTGAAACAAATAAAGACAAGTCAATATAAGAAGGAAGCCATGTGTCAGGTATTGTTGAGGTCCAATACACAATAGGAGCTGCATGCTATCCAGGTAGAGGCTTTGTCTTGTAAGTTGTACATGATAAATTTTTAATACAAGTCCTTGTGGAATAAGTTGGACATCTTGCATGAATTATATGATTTACTCAATGACATTTGTTATATGTGTGTTTCTATTTTTTCCTAATATCAAAATATGATAAGCAGTATTCTTTTTAGAAAGGCTGGGTCAGTTTATTTCACTTGACCCATGACTTTGAGAGCATACACATGTTCAGAACAATGTACCTTTTGCAGCCAAGGACTAAAAGTACAGTACCTCTTCATAAAACGCTCTGAACCCTATCTCCTAATTCCTACATTACTAACAAGGTTTGTGCAGCCTTGGGTGCTGAATGATTCAGGAGACAGTCTGTGTAGTGTCAGGGATAAGAACACTGATAACTGATGATTCATTTGGGCTTGACCTGTTTCTGACACTGGCAGAGGAAAGATGCCAGCCACAGCCAAAACAAAAAAAATTGTCAGATAGTATCACTGGATTAGCAATCTATGCAAAAACGGAAGTTTTCATCAGGAATACATGTCTACTATAGCTGATGTGTACTTGAATGCCACACAGTGATCTAGCACGTTAGGTTTAACTGCTTGTATTTGATCATTCCAAATTCCATGCAACACACATGCAAAAAAAAGCAAGCTTGTCAAATGTATAATAGAATTTGTAACTCTTTCACATGAAATTGCTGTACAAAGAGCATGTTGCCATGTAACCTATATGGCTATATACTGTAGTAGTCTATGGTGTTTGAACATGCTATAATAGGTTTTCAATGAGAGAACTAGGAGGAATGCAGGAGAATGTTATTCCCACAAATCTTTCTTCTCCCAGAAAGCCAGATGTGCCTCCCAGCTGTTGAAACACTCCATCCACCTACTGATCCGTACTTTACAATTATGTCTTTTCCAAGGTGGGAAGCCACATGTAAAAACTGTCATGATGTCGTCAGCTTTTAGAAAGTCTTTGTCACAAAGAGTGTGTCTATTAACACCTGTGATAGGTGGTTTGTGTTTTTTACACAGCTGTGGGGGAACAAAGGGCACAGGTAAACAGACATCTGGGGCATTGCCTGTAATTGCCTGCTCAACAGACCAGAGCAAATGTGGCCATGTCGCTTGTAGGTGACCAGAGCACTGGTCCAACTGCTTCCCCCCCTCCCCCTTCGAAAGAGAGAGACTCAGAGAGTGTTTGAAATTTTCTCCTCTTGACACTGCGTGTAAATAAAATAATTTATCATCCCAGTGACAATCCCGTTCTAATTGCAAGCAAATAAATTCTTCAGTCTGATTTGGCCTGACCTCAACCAGAAATAGAGACCCAAGTCTTCTGTGCTTGTGTGAAAAACAAACTATACCTGTCCCTTCAATCTTTAACAGATAAAGAGATAAAGGTTCAAGAGTTATACGGCAATGGTTTTTAGTGATAGCATGTAGTCCAGTGTGTCCCTAAGCCTAAGGTATGATGATATGTGTATATACAAGGGACATGTTGTCTGCTCAAGGTTTAATGTCTGTGACAGCCACTGGCGGAAGGCCAGGCCAAATGCCGCAATCCCAGAACAAACGCGACCCCAGCATGTGTGACATTCCTCGATGTGGAATTAACCAATAAACATCATGTCGGGTTGGTGTATCTTCCTTTTCGTATCATAGGCGTTTAGCGCGAGGTGACAAGACGTGGGGAAGTGGTGGTGCTTGGCACAGACAGTGGGGTCAACTGTCACAATGTCTGTCACTGTAAACATTTCAAGGGAAGGTTGAAATTGAATCCTTGTGAAAATACCCCTGTGTCACATAGTAGGATCTAAATAGTTTTGTTGAACACAACAGTTGTCATTTCTGTCAAAGAGTGTTGCACTGATGTTTGGTTATCTCGTGTAAATGAAAAGACAAGCGCTACCGGTAGGGTGGTAGAATTTCAGGACTGGCATGAAACTGTAGTCAGCCATCCTTATTATGCCTCAAGTAAGCCTACTTAAGCCTGGCTAAATCAAGAAGCCTATCATTTTAGTCACATTGATTAGTTGGTATGATTCCGGCAGATATTGTTACTAAGACCAGGATATTACAGGCGGATGCCTCCAAAGGCTAGGCAGTATCAAGGTATCACGAGGGAGAATTTGCGACCCAGATAATGTAGTTGACCCCCAACCTGTGGCAGAAATGTGTTTCCCACACAGACCTTCAGTATGAACTACTTCTGTCAGAGAAAACTAGCCTGGATGTCAGACTGTTTTCAGGGTATTAAAGTACAGGCTAGACCCTGAGAACTGGGGGTGCATGTGGTAAAATTTCCTTGGGGACAGGTTGGCCTTGGAGCAGAGGAGCTGGCCTATACTGGTCCTAGCTGACAACAGTCTATATGACCCAGGCGAGATAAAACAAGTGCAGATTTGTGCTATCAATTGGTAACTCACAGCAGTAGGTTTCATTAAAATGTAATACATGCTGAAAGAAGTGTTCACTCTGCTGTATTGCCTGTGTAGCAGGGGTTATCAAAGCTGTCAACTCAATATTGTCTTATCATGAATGTTACCAGTTCCGGTATGTACATTTTTATCAGATGGTAAAGTTACATAAAAAGTGTCAGATACTGACATCCTGCTTTTATTATAAACTTCAAAAAAACTATTTCAAGGCCATTTAGGACTAGTTCTTTAGTATAATTTAACAAAAGATTAACCCTATAATTATCTACAGATTTATGTATGACTATATCAGAAGCCTGTTAGTACAGTGAGTGTTGGTTTTTGTGAGCAGTCTATCCCAAGCCTGTTGATTGATTGCAGATAGCTTGTTCCTCTCAACATAAACACATAGCATACATTCCACACTGCTAGTCTAGCCTATAACAGCTCCATACGTTTCCACCTTACCATAATAGGTATATTTTGGTTTCTCTCCTAGGGCTTGGACACCCCCATAGATGGCCAATTCCAGTGTGTTTTGTTGCTTCAATCCTCATTTGGCCGAAAAGTATGTTTTGCAATTTTCCAGCACAGGCTCTGTTTTTGTCAGGACATTTCTGGGAAATTCCTCTTCTGTTCCTCATTTCTTCCCTGTGTGGTGTGTTGGTTTAGTTGACATTCCATCTCCTGGTGGATTGAAGCCAGTACCCAACGTCTCCTTGTTTGAGCAAAAGAGAAGAAGTCCAGTCATCAGCAAAACCTGGCTCGCGACCGCAACTTCCCACCGACTTGTTTTTCACTGTAGCCACCTGTCACAACCAGTGCATGTATGTCCTGCACTGTGACCCCATCCCAAATATAGCTTCTCTCTTGATTGTTCACAGAAAAACTGCTTTTTACGAGTTTTTACAGTTTTACTTTAGATGAGAACCTCCTGTGATGCTTATCCATAACCCTAAAAATCACTGCATATCTTTCTTTATAGAAAACAGACATTCAATGACTGAAGCTGAGTCAAAGGTTCCTACCGCAAATTTCCAGCAATTTTGTTTTGCACGATTTCCACCTGACAGACCTTGAATGGTGTGTAAGATAATGTTTCATTTTGTTCTAACTCAATTTTATTAACTTTAAAGACACAGGGATATCAGCATTACTATTCTTAGTCGGATTTTTTCTGACATTTATATATCACAAGGATTCGTACTATTTTAGAGGGTAGGCTTATCAAGGACCCTGGTATCTGGATGTGTACTATCAATTAGTTCTGCCAAAAGAAGTTTTGATATGGTAAGGTGCCAAGTGCTGTCACCGTTGCCCTTGGTAATTCTAACTGCTGGCCTGACTCCAACTGATTTGTAGTTTTGTAGCTGTGCCATTACAATTCCCACATGCCTGGAATTTTAAGGTCTAGTACTAGGTGAGAACAAAAATTATTAGATGAAAAATGGTGAAATATTAATATTGTGCAACATTTGACTCATGAAAAGAACACAGTTGCTAGCCTAAAGTCAGGTGTAAAGTCAGATAGGGTAGGGCACGGTGGCCTAAGTAATAGGGCTTAGGGCATGTGAAGTAAAATCCTATCGTACATGTAGGTCCGTGGGAAAGTACTTTGCTCCGGGTTATGTTACTACAATCAATATCTTACATCAGCCTGTACACTCAATAAACAAGGCACTGAACTCAAGTAACAAGAATAAACTATTGTTTCTAGTGTTATCAATATGCCTATTGGGGCGTGATAGAAAGAACAAAGTACACAGTTTCATCATAAGGAAATCATGATTAGATCAAGGCCATTTTAGGGTTCATGTACTTGTAGATGTACTGCAAGGTGATTGGGTAACCTGACCAAGGCCTGATCTGGTTGTGTACACAATGGAACTACCCAGTGCTTGTTGAACCTTGGCCTAGTCCTGTCCTGGGACATACCAGTGGATACAGGGACATGTAGTTCACAGGGACGCATGTGCATGTGCCATGACACTGAACAGGTTTCTATGGGGCCTGGTGCAAGGTGATATTATCCAGCTATTTGTCCCCCCAGGGCTAGCTTTGTGTTTTGTCTTAGCAGCTTCTGAACAGCCTAAATACTGTACATGGACCAGTGCAGGTGAGGTACAGGTAGACATCGGAAATACCTGCAATATAGATTCTCCACATTCCACAAGGTGTCCTGGTGCCTACTTTCCCTTGAGAAGAATATGCCCACAGCCAAAAACAACACTTAGAATGATAAGCTTATCTTTGAATCCTAATACTTCCTATGTACTGAAATAGAAACTGATAAAATGAAATTATATTTCAAAGCTTTGCTTCAAGCAAGGGATATATGGCTGTTTGTGGTAATTGAATCCGTTCAGACGGGTTTATTTACAATCTTTTAGTTTCTAACAGCTTACTGGTCTGAAATTGACTGGAACTAGCCGTTTTGAGATGGCAACAAAGAGTAGATGGGTACCTGACGACACACACGCACACTAAAAGCTCTGACCTCTTTCTACTTTGGTCTCTACATAATCTAAAGCGACAGTTTAAATACCAGTCTCCCAGGGGGCCCATTACTAGGGGTGGTTTTCCAAACCCCATAAATATCCTGCCATAATTGTAATGATTAGGGTAAGGTGTACAGGTTAGAAGTGACCCTATTAACAATGCTGGAGGGCATAGATCATCTAACTCCCTGATAAAGTCCATATGGTTCAAATGCTTCCATAAACTTCCTTAGATCAGCTACAGATTACTAAAAATGATCAATAAATTCAGCAGAATTTGGTCGCAATAAAACAAACAACCGCAAGGAAACAACTTCATTTCCTTTTCCACACGTGCTGGCAAGAGGAAACGGGTCGAATATTATTTCAAACTGCAACCACAACATCCCTTTTTTGATCTCAACTAGACAAACAAAACTTGAATATCAAGACAGTACACAAGTCTGGCTTCCGGTTTGCTGACTGAGTTCTTTGTAATAGCACAGATTTGAGACCCTACATCCACCCACATAAACTGCCCACTCACACTTACGTCATGTACTTCACCAGGTCACCTCCAGTTGTACATGAAGAGGAGAACAATACCTGGAGAACTGAACTTTGCCCTGTCTGGGAGTGGGCAGAGCTCTTACCTAGGCAACAGTGCGAAAAATTATCCCTAATGAATGCACAAATCAATAGTAATGGGGTGTGTTGAACGCCTTTGCATAGTTTCCATGTGATGTCATGCATATGTCTAAAAGTACTAAGTCTTGCCACCACATGTATTTATTTGACAGTGTATGTACACCTGTATGTTCTTGTTAAAGTTTTTTGTTAAGTTTGTTTTTGTTTATCTGAATAAAGTTACCAAAAAGTACTTGTTGGAATTATAAAAATATCATTAGAGACTGCACCACTGGTATGCTGAATTGGAAAAAAGTAGAATGTAAGCAAAAAATAACATTTAGAATATTTGTCAAATTGTTAGTAGACTGTAAAACAGATTTTTATTGGTTTATTCCCAGTCTTGACTGAATTAAACTTGGATATCCTTAAGTATATTGTGCTATAAAATGATTGGCATTTGTTTGCAATATCATTCTGTCTTTTGTTGAAAGATTGCCCATAATAAAAGCTGGAGTCAATATTGAAAGTGCATAAACCAAGTGAGCTTGGCATGTGTGTGAGTTTGAATGAGTGAGTAGTGTGTGCAGTAGAAGGGGCACAGTGACAAGTCTTTTCTATTATGTCCATGTATGTATGTAAGTTACATCAAACACTTGTCATGTACATGTGTTAGAACTAGAGTGCAGCTGTTCCCTTTGCTGCTACAGGTGACTCACTAGTAGCACTGCCCACCCACAGTACATGCACCTGTCCCTACATATACCATACCTACCACAATCAGGCCTTCCCCCAGATACTGTATTTCCTTTTCTAAATGTACCACTTTATCACTTTTGTAACTTAAAAGGCTAACTTGCACATGTATATACAGTAAATGAGACTCTTATGTAGTTGACATTTACCTCCAAATGCTCTGGAAAATCAGATTTTTGTAGTTGTAAAATGTCCTGTACATTTTCTAAATTTTCTAAGAACATAGCTTGCACTTTTTAAGTTATAGCAATTTTATGTAACAACATGTATAGCATGCTTGAAGTCCCTAAATCAATTTCACCTTTTCTCCAGACATGTAAAAAATCTTTTTACCCTGTCGGTAATACTATGAGTGAATCCAAGGAGATATGTAACATAATAGATCATCAGCATCATGATCCATCTTCCCTTTCTGCCAGATTTCCCACGGGAGTTAGCAAAGAGGGTGCAGAAAACAAGTCAGCACAATGACAGTCCTGGATGCTTTCCAATATCATAGCAAAATCCAATCAGCCAAAAGCTGTATCTTCATTCCTGTCTTCAGTCTGATAGAAAAGCTCATTCCCAGAGGAGGGATATCTAATCATGTCAAATGGACCGTACCATTGGGGACAGGGGACAGCTCAGGGAGATGATTTCGGTGATTTCTGCTTGCTGTTGTTACCTGGGTTACTCAAGGGTGGAAATTTGTGGAAAACTGAAATTGTTCCACCAATTTGACAACAGATGTCACGAATGTTAGACTGTCATATACAGTATGTCTTTTGTGCTTGATTTTTGCACGAAGATGTATTTTACAGTACATTTATAGTTATTTCTCTAAATTTTTCATTACTCAAATAGTTTGGAATTTTTTGTGTAATGTAGCTTTTTGCTGAACTTACACATCTTTAAAATGTATAAGAAAGGAAGGGAACTTTTTTTCATATCAGTCACAGTCTGAGTATAGGATACTGACAGCTAGTATTGAGGAGTCTGATAGAAATGTATCCAGAATATCCAGAGTAGAGTTCAACAAAACATGGAGGTAAGGGAACCCAAGCAGCAGTAATAAGGAATTCCTGGCATGTTCCTATCTGCATACTTCAGACCCAAAGGTCACAGCCAATTACTTTCTAACCCCTTCTAATCAGACCTAACTCTGGGGAGTTCAGCCAATCAGCAATCCTTGATCCCTGGTCATTGTGAAGTCTGACTCAGCCGAACTCTATGGCAAAAATGTGCTGAAGTAGACTACTCCTCAAAGTTAAGGTCCTATTTATTCTGTAGGTAGGTTACCGAAATGATAACCAGTGTTACTGTTATGTTTATCAATCACGAACATCCATTTGCCTGTATAGCAAAGTTGCTCATAAAAGAATCTTGATAAAAACCTGGATAAAAACTTGTCATAATATACTGCATCATTCAGTTGAATTCTAACCAGAAATGCTGTCAGGATCTGCAATTGGAAAAGGAGAGGGAGTTATGCTTTACCTCACTAAGCTTACAGTCACACTGCATCAGATTCTGATTCATACGCAACAGTGTTAACTAGACAACAGCTCCACCTAACGACTGACTGAAGTATTGCACCCATCCCTCCGGACACATCAACATGCATGATGTAAACAGGTCACAACTGCCTTGTGTAATTGGCGAAACTGCCAGCAGTAAACTATTCCTGGGTGTATCTAGGTCTGAAGATTTAATCAGTCCTGACAGTCAAAACATTTAGGTGACGTCAAGTTACATCGTAACAACTTGTTTTTAAGATACACTAAATTGTTACCCAGTGTTTTGATTTTCAGTCAAGGATTGCTTACCACAATACTACTGCATGCTCCTTAGTCCTAGACCCAAGACAATGATTTCCTAAAGGCAGGTAGTTGAGATATTTATATTCTAGCAAATGATGAGATGACATAATATCTGCTATTACTGCATAGCCATTGACAATATCATAGTAGATATGTTTACTCATTAGATATTTAGTGTTGTAATATTAATAATCATGCTATAAAGTTGTGAATGTGTACATCTGCACAAAAATGTAGATGTGTCCTGGACTGGAGTTGTTAGATGCGTGCCTCATTGTGAAATTTTAGAATAGACATTGTTGTGTACAGTTCATGGTAGAAAAACATGACTAACCCCTCTCCCATATACAGAGCAGAGACTCCTCAAAATAGCGCAGTGCTCAGCGGCTAGAATGTCAGCGGTATGCGGAGTTATGCACCCTGGCTCCGACACTGGACCGGAGTGGCTCATACACCGCCCAATCCCACCTCATGCTCCAGAATATCCCCCGTTTTTCACCCGTGTTCCCATTCCCACATATGGAATGGCCAGGGATTGATTTTTCGGGGGTGCTGAGTAATTTCTGCTCACTATAGATTCACAAGCAATTATGTACAGGGCATAGTGCTGCAGTGCCTTCCCTCTGGCATGCAATTCAAATGTGACGGACGCCCCTTTCGTGGATTCACCCAAGCCATAACTCATAGCTGACATAGGTTGAGCGGAGATACCAGTATTTTTAGCCGCACATTGGACCTTAGGGAGTGAAAATGTCGTGGTTTTGTGTTGCAAACGACCCGGACTACTATAGCTTGGACTGCTGTAAGTATCGCTGCCCGTCCGTGCCACACGCCGTGTGCGTGCATCAGAAAGGTCGGAGAGTTTCTGTGTACATTCCTAGCATGTGCAATGTTTTCCCATCCCTAGCTGTACATGTGTGCAGAACAAGACGTCCTATACGTTTTACGAGGGGGGAGGGGCATGGATGCACTTTCTCTGTTTGTCTGTTGGTTGAGGAATGATGTGTGACTGAACTGGACACTTGTGGTCAACTTTGGGAAAGTGACCAATGTGATGACCGGGCTGCTTTCGGACCATTATTCATTCTGCTGGAATGTAAACAGCTCGGCTGACCTAAGCACTTGACAGTCATTGTTTATTGCTCCCTGCTGTTTATTGCTCTATTGCTCTCTTGTCAATCAAAAGTCATAATGTACCACAGTCTCATCAGTACGGCCATGAATGCTACTATAGTTTTAAATAGCACATATTTATTCCACTGCCAGTAGTGCCTATAGGCACAGTCCTCATGTATTTGGTAGTGTACAGAGGTTACTGTCCTCATCTTTCTTGCTGTGATGCCATCTGTGTGACACTGTCTACCATTGCTGCCCTCAGACTAGTATCATATTATCATTGGACTGGCTGTCTACTGGCTGTCTGCAAACTGCTTTAGATGAAAGTTCAATGCATATATGTATATTTTCATTGTCGTGTTTTATTCTGTTCATTTTATTTTAATGCTGCCAGCATTTTACAAAGTACAGAAAGTACTAGGTTTTATAAATGTATTGTTTGGATATTACTGTATGGGTCTGATTTATCAACTTCTGTATCAAATACCTGGAAATGTCTTGGTTATCACAAGGACGTTATATCCATCCAAAATTCACTGGCGCAAAGTGTATGTTATCATCCTCATTGATGTAATGTTAGTATTGTTAAATTGTGTGGAAGTTTCCACAATGACCCTTACCTGGCCTTATTTGTGCATACGTGTCATATGCCACAACAACTATCATCATAAAGGTCATTCTACAATATGTTGATAAGTTGTAAATACTGTGTAACCTTTATTGTCACCTTCAAAAGGTAGGTAGTTGGAACGCACAAATTTAGTGCCACAAAGTGACATACATGTACATACGTTATCATTCTCCTATTCTTTTCCTGACTTTCATAGTTTCAATGATAACCAAGAATTGGCTTGCTAGGATGTGTATTCATTCCCAAGTCAAAATTTCCCTGACAATCAGCCAAGAAAGGAGGTGTCTATATTCAATGGCCACCTGGTGGGATGTTTATTATTGGGTGCCAAATATGGAGAGGTGCAATATTGCTGCCTGCCATGGGTCATTCCTATGCAATTAGCCTGAGTAATGGGTTTTTTCCACTTCAAGAAGCAAGAAGCCCCACTTGGAATAAACCTTGCATGGGGTAGTTTTTAAAAACAACATGGACGGTAGATAGTTTACATGTGTGGGAATGATATTCTTCCTCAGATTCTAGCCACAGTGTAAGTACGATTAGTTCACTGAACTGTAAAGTCTGATAGAAAAGGCAATGTGTACATTTTGTCCGTAAATCGTACCTTGATAGCACATGAAATTGCTTTGGCCATGCCAAACCGATTGATGTCAAGGTTTTGTCCAGTAAGGGCTATTTTTGTCAACCAAGGACCAAAATAATTACCGTGTTTACATTACGAAGGGACACAAACTTGTTACATTGCCATCGTAGACTGGCCAACAGCTTGGGGTTACCATAGGTCATGACACGTGCCCTAAAATGTTACCTTGCTTCATTTAAATTAAAAATATGAAGTTCTTTAAGCACAAAAACAAGTATTTTCTCAACAATTTTTGACAGGTCTCAGTTGATTTCTTTAGGTCATATAGAATTGAACTTTGTTACTACTGGTTGCTGCAAAGTGCACTGCCACAAGAATGCTATTTCAAATTTGAAGATGTATACAAAATAGAAAAAGTACACATAAAACCAGTACTGACTTCAAGTTGCCCCATGTGGCAGAAGGTGAGAAAATTCAATAAGCAAGAGCACAGGTGACCATCCTTCACTGATGTCCCCATGACAGGTATATTGTAGTTCTAAATAATTCAGGGAAGGTTGACAATACCTTGCTTGATGACATACTGACACCATTACCACCTTTTGTCTCTCAGCCAGGTTTCTGGATACTGTAGAATCTGTTATTTTCAGGAGGTAAAAGGAGGTTTTTATTGTGTTCGCAGTTCACAGTTGAAAAAATATAGGGAAAATACAAAACACATGTTCACAGTGTCATAATTCATTTGGCAGTCACCACAAAAACCTGGCAAATAAAACCACATCAAACATTACAAGATTTACAGTATTGTGGGATATTCCTTAAGTTAGACCTACATAGTTATGCATTGGCAGTGCTTGAAATCATTATTTTTCTTCATTTGTCCCTGCAATCTGGAACAGTCTTTTTTTGCAAATTGCAGGTGGATATTTTGAGCCCAGATCAGGTCCACTTATCTTGTTGTATGGACACTTCAAGCCTTGTCGTTATTAGGAAAACCTACTGAGCTGAAAATTGGTTCATGTCGGACTTAATGACACATCGATCAAGGTATTCAATTTGTACAAGGGTGTGTAAGCGATATTGCCTGGTATTCAACCCTGTTGGGTAGACAGAGTGACAAAACTAAATACATGTAAGGCTTGATACAAGGAAATGAACTATACTGTAAATAGTGAAATTTTCTCTGTGGTTTTATGTTCAGTTTTTGCATTGACCCCTCCACACCAAATTCATGACACTGCAAATAAGTTTTCCTTGTATGACTACTGCACTACAGGATTGTTAAAACACTGTGAAGGAACCTTTTGAATGCATTCAATATCTTTGTATAATCACATCTTTACCGTTGTTTGTTTGGCCTATCAGTATCAGTTCTAGAAAAGGGCAGTTCATTGGGATTGCTTTTATTCTGTATTGCATCACTGCTATATGACTCATTTTATCATACATTAAAAGAAAATTTTATTACCACAACTCCCATGATATTTATGTACAGACGTGTCATCATATTTTTTATAGGTAATACATGCAAATAACTCATTAAAAGTACCCAGTGCAACTCTGGTGTTGGGCTGAAGCTCCCATAGGATTATTACTAAGCATAATTTAATTTTTTGGTGGCAGCTATCCAGCCATTAAAAAGATGTTTATCAAACTAAAAATAACATCCATCTGAAGGTTTTAGAAGGCTTTATCATAAGTGAAATGTTGATGAAACACTTGAATACTGTGCAGCTTTAAACATTCAAGTTGTACTTTTGGCAAAGTATAATAGCCTTATGTATGTGAAGGGCAAAAAGCTTACGAACCCTAACCTGGACTGCAAAACATTCTATATTGTCCTCAATCTATGTGCAAATACAATCCAATAAAACCATTCAATCTGTTATTTTAGTTTCACACAAGTTATATGTTTTCTACAGGATAAATGTAACCTTGTGTACAGTACTGTATATGAAGGGCAGAATGTACACAGACCCTGAACCAAATGCTCATGGTTGTATTTTGTTGTCATCTATTCATGTACATGTATATACAAACATAACACAATGAAATCTGTTCAAAATACTATTTTTTGTCAAACACATTGTATTTTCTATAGGGTAATGATATAACCTTATATATGTGAAGGGCAGAGACTGGCCAATCCCTGACCCAGCTGTCAGGGTGCCGTAAGATTAATGCCACTTAGCTGATGTCAGTAAACATGAGTCATGGATGGGTCCATAATTAGGAGGATGAGGACATGGTGTTTATATATGGGAGCTGTGGGCACAAGTGGTAGGCAGTCGTGAATATTCACTGGTAGGGGGAGGTAACACGGGGCTGAAGAGAGCATGCGGTGGGTAGCAGCACTGAGGTTTAAAGATACAGGTACAGATTGAAAATATGATATTTTTCTACTCATCAATGTTTTGTCTTTAGAAAGATATGTTGTCTAGCTCGTGGAGGTGTCACATTTAGTTTGTCCGTGTGGTCAAAGTCACAAATGTTACGAATCACAATTTCAAGGATGCGATTGTTATTGTTTCCATGAATTGTAAATGTCAGATGATGTTGGCTACATGGGATAAAAGATAAATGTTGATATTGAAGAATGACTGTAAGTAGGTTCACATAGAAATTGTGATCATCCAACATACCAAAGCTATACCTAACATGACATAACAATATAACATACATGTATAGCCACTATGATAAATTTGTTTATTGAGAAGCTCTTCCATTGCCCTTACATGATGATTGAAATATTAATGATGTAAACAGTAACTAATTCAACAACTACTAAAACAGATACGTATGTAAAAGAACCCAAGACACTTAAGGTTACTTGGCTGAAATGTGCAAGGGCACACTGCAGTACTGTAGCTAATGAAAAAGTGTCATGCTTTGTCCTTAGGTCTGATCTAGTCCGAGGTTAACAGAGTATAATACACATCCTTACTGTCCTGTTGTTGTATTTTGCAGACTCCCCCCAAGGCCAACAGTCCACGCTGGGGAACAAGATCCGCAGTGGTGTGGGGAAGGGGGTGGAGGCCATCCAGAGGAAGATCACCCTCAGTAAGTCCCAGTCCAGCCTGGGCAAGCTGCACGTCCGCCGCAAGAGCAGCGACGAGGGCAGCGATGGGACACAGAAACCACAGGTGGAGAAGGTACGAGTAACAGAACACGTGCTTGCTATAACACAAGTGGGTGTTGCATGGCGTTGAATGGTCAAGTGGCTAAACTACATATAGTTAGTGATATAGTAAGTCTCAGGGTTCAATCCCTGGCATTCCTGGCTATATGGTACACGGATTTCCTCATCCAGGAGTATAATGGGTACCTAACTTCGGTTGGGGAGCAGGAAGGTAAAACGTGGTAGAAAGAGAGGGATGGGTCTTGCCTAGGGCAATAGTACTATTTGTCTAGGGCACGATATCATAACAAGTGGAAAATGTTATCTGGTATCATACAGATACAGAACTGAAAAGGCCAGCAAGCAACTGCCCTGGCAAATACACATTTCTTTTGAAAAAAATTGAAACCTCTGCAGTCATCATGGAAAATAAGACCACCACATTAGAATTTTGGGGGGAAAAGGTTTCCTCCAACAATAACTGCATGAGCTACATACAGGTAAGGTGCTCTCTTTTCTGAATTGAAAAATACCCACGTTATGCACAGGAGGCTGAATATGTGTATTGCACCTTTAGTAAACAAGATGAAAGTAAAGAAAACATTCCATATGGCCCAGACTCTACTCAGGAGGCCCTGAATATCCACTTGTACTAACAAGCCCGCCTGTCACCTCCCCCCTCTTACAGCACATCCCCCCACACATACACACACTCTCACACAGACACATGACATGCTTCCAGGGCTGTTTCCAATGTAGGAAATCCCTGTGTGGTCATCTGCAGTTGATTAAATTTGCATTTTATAGGATATAGGCACAGTGTGGATTATTCCAGCTGCAGAAACAATTTGATTGTAATTTGCAGGAAAATTTATTTACCAACAGAATAATTGTTTCTTACTTTTTCATGAGTAGATATGATGATATTCATGATATTTTCATGCCTTTCATCTATAGATCCTATTTGTAGTATTTGTAACAGGAAGGTATAGTAGTACGCTAGAGTTTTTCTGTAAGGTAGGAATATATATCTATATTGATATTTATGACAAATAGGTTTGCGGTCAAACAAAGGAGATTTCCAGGAATCCTTCATCAGCCTGAGGTCCAGCCCTGTTCAGCCCTGAATCTGGTCCAAACAGATCATGATGGGTTCAGGAATGCCTACAGTGTACAGGCTATTATCACGTGATTAGTGTATGAGGCTGACATCTTGCACAGGCCCATGTTAAGATTCCATGTTGCATTTAGACTCATTTAAACAATTGCTTTTCTTCCTCACTTTTAATTATGCTATCTATGTATCTTAGTAGAGATTTCCTCTCAATGGTTCTCAATTGTGGAAAGGGAGGTTTCTCATCTCAGTCAGGTGTTTTGTAAACCTACTACATACCCTCCCTCACCATTTAGTTTTGGGTTCCCCTGAGACCCCATCTGGTCCTGATTTCTGTCCCTGTCCCATGTTATCCTTGGATTTTCTGGTTTCCTGACCTCAAAACCACATGAGGGCCCCAGCTAAAGACTGCCCTTGTTCTGTGAAAATTAAACATACTGGCTGTATGTGATGTCAGGTTTAATGGGTGGGAACTTAATATGCTTTGTGTGTGGTTTTATGTATGGTATGAATCTTTTAGTCAGAAAATAATAAATATGTAGGTATATTGCGTCATTGAATATCATACATTTGAGGATAAAAAAGTGGAAAATGGAGCATATCAATTATCATAGAAGCTTCACATCAATCCGAATATGTGTTTGGTTTTTGTTTGTTTGTTTAATCATAAGCCTATGTACCTCCACAGTGACAGATTAAATCATGACACGATTTTGACAGAGGTAAACAAAATTATGAATATGCTGCTGGAAAAAATGTGAATTTTAGATGGCGGAAGCAAAGAAATAACTTCAACAAAACCCTGCTGTCAAAGTGTGCTTATATTGACTTTCCTCACAACTTTTTGTACTAACTCTCTCTTAAATCCCCATGATCAAGCCCAAGTAATCTTCATCAATGCACATTACATTTTGGATAAATAAAATTCAGGTTTTACAGTGTCGGTGTATTTGGCTTTGAAACTTTCAAAAGCAACCAAGCAGATGTATTAGTTGTGCCCACTGTAAACACATGGTCTCCATCAAGTCTAACCAAACAGGGCCCCTCCCCTCCCCCACCAATACATATGTAGTAGTTACATAATTGAAACCTGCATTTTTCTCCACTTTGCATGGACTGGAGGAGTCCTGACAGGAAGGGTACTAATTCTCGCCTGATTGAAGGTCAGAGGTCAGCAGGAAGTACATTTATAGTTTTCAAAGAAGAGAGAGAGAGCTTCCCACTTCCTCCTCTCAGAGTGGACTATCAGGAGCCTGCCATTTTCTGTCAGTGGTGAGATGTTCCACCATGGAGTTCTGGAGTAAGTTTCCACAACCTGCCAGCGGCCCAGGCACTAGGACCTTCACCAGGAGGAGAAGGAGTGGGAGGGGGTCGGACCCCTTCATGGAGCTTCAGCGGGACGTGCAGACCCAATACAGGAGACGCTCGGTGGGCTGCTCACCCAGCGAGACGGACAGCAGCAAACAACTCTTCATGTTGGCCGAGAAGAGTCTGGTGGCCTACAGACTGGCCAGGCTGTCCATTTCAAGCCAGGTCTTGTGTTTTGTTATGTTGTTATTCTGTAAAACTTACTAAAGGTCCTGTAGGTGATAAGGTGTTGTAGCTGCTCCCCCAGCGAGACCGACAGCAGCAAATAACTCTTCATGTTGATCGAGAAGAGTTTGGTAGCCTACAGACTGGGCAGGCTGTCCATTTCAAGCCAGGTCTTGTGTTATGTTGTTGTTGTTGTTCAGGAAAAGGTCCTGTAGGTGATTATAGGAGTTGTAATGCAGAGTGATGGGAGGTAATGAAGGTTACAGGACTGTTGGATCATGTGTCAGCTTTCCCTTCCTTCTGGCCCTGAGCAAAGTCAGATTAGCTTAGATCTTACATCCTTTTTCTCAGTTTCGATTTACATAATCCGATAAGCTACATTTCTGCTACCATCCTGAAACTTAGTACCATACTTTTCTCAAGCTCTTATCCATCCCTGCTATGTATACTAGTAATCTGAACCATGAGTGTGGTTAAAAGATTTTAAGAGATACACTAAAACCTTGTTGTTTTTACAGTGAGTAGCATGGGTGGCAGCACATATACTAGGTCAACAACAAAACTTAAGACCTGTATAAAGCTTCAGGCCCTAAGGGCCCTTGCTCTATTACATCATCTACAGTAATCGCCTTTGCTGTTTCGTGGTACTACTATCCAAATAAGCACTTTGTCTGATGAATCAGGAGAGCATTAAACAGAAATGGAAGTAACAGTCAACATGCATGAGACAGCATGGATAAGTGCCAACTTCTCAGTTCCAACTTCTGAGTGCAGAAAGTCTGTTCCTACTGATACCATCTACAGACAGGGCCCAGTGGAGTCAGATGCTACAGATTGTACCTGTGTTTGTTTGTTAGATGTCATGTCTAAAAGCTTTAGGGCATGCTTCCATCCTAAATACAGTCCATTCTGTTTCCCCTTCTCTTGTTGTTTTGCGGGGTAACTGTTGGATGTTTGAATGTTTCCAAACCAAACTTTAGGAGTCCCCCGAGGCTGGTACATGATGTCTCCCTGATGTCAAACCTGACACTGAACATTTTGGTAACCTGGTGTTCGCATAGGTTAAATCAACTACATAGCATGGCATATTTTGTTGTGATAACTATATTTTATAAGAGAAAAAACAGCTAACTGGAAAATTCCTATTATAAAATTGGTTTTGTTTACCATGATCATATCAGTACATATCATTTTCTGCAGTGTCAATCTTGACCTTTATGTTTTCTAGTCATGGGATTTTGTAAATGCTTCAGCAGGTTTAGGACTAGAGGAAGATTTCTGCTTTCTCTGCTAGAAGATGCCAAAATATACAGATGTTTTGCAGGAAATCTCAGTTTCCTAGTAAGATAACACCCCCTCGAGATTTTCCTAGCATTTCCAACTCCAAGTTGGTTGTGTCTGTCCAAGTATTTGTGACTAGAGTTCTCATCTGGAGCCAAATGTTTGGCATTTAGACCTCTCAGGGTGTCTTCCCTTGCCTGTCTTTGTAAACATGAGGTCTTCTAGCTGTGGTTTCCCCCAACAGGAACAGGATACACAGTGAGGAAACAGCTCTGCTGACTTGTTGTCATGCACAGAACGATAAAAAAACCAAAGCTCGGAACAAGCCCAAACTAGAGTACCATATCATAGGTTTTCTTATCTGTTCCTGTTAGAGTTTTCGAAAGGGATCAGCCCAAAAATAGAATATTCATGCATCATTAGTCATTACACAAGATGGTACCAGAACCAGGAAAGGAAGAGACCATTCATGACCTTGGCAAGTGAACAGTCCAAGGTGACTCAGCTGTAGAAAGTGATGTTCCAAACCCAAGACATTCTAGACGATGACTGCACTGTCCCAAGTGCCTTCTTTATTTATGTTACTGTGTCCACCCAAAGCAGGAAATCCAAGAACAAGGCCAAGAGTAAATTTCTAACTCCTTTTCATAGGTTGATATTTCTAGGAAAATTAACAGCTCAAGGTGACTCAGCTATAGCGATGTTCCAAACCCAAGACATTATAGACAATGACTACACTGCCCCAAGTGCCTTCTTTATTTATGTTGCTGTCCAACTAAAGTAGGAAATCCAAGAACAAGGCCAAGAGAAATTTCTTCCTCCTTTAACAGCCCAAGGTGACTCAGCTGTAGGTGATTCTCCAAATGCAAGACATTGTAGACACTAACTAGTAAGACAGTGACTACATTGTCCTAAGTGCCTTCTATATTTATGTTACTGTCCACCTGAAGCAGGAAATCCAATAACAAGGTCAAGGGGAAATTTCTTCCTCCCTTATATAGCTTGATATTTCTAGGCTATCCTTCATAATTTCTTATAGTCCATAGCAGTTCTTATATTGCATGTGCAAGCTTTGATGTAAATTGGCGGGCCCACATGTAAGTTCCAGACAGCCCTGTGTGCCCTGGGGAGTACATGTTGACCCAGTCCCACACAAGGTGCTACAGACTGTTAGCATAAACACTGGGGCAGCCTTGAACCATCTCAGCTGGCTTGTTATAGGCGTAGCCATTATAGGATTCTACTTCAAAGCCCCACTTTGAAGATGCGGTGTCGAACTCTGAACTTCTGCTAGCCGGGTGATGTTGCCAAAGCTAACAGTGGGCTCAGACTTTCACATAACAAAGTTAACATCTATACAAACACGTCCCAGGGGCAAGTTGCGGTGCAGGTTATGCCAAAGGGTTGCATAAATAAAGTAAAAACCTGTGTAAATATGATCGTTCTTTACTCCCTTGTTCAGGAGACTAAAGAAGCACTTTATCGTGAGGTAACATTGACCTCAGGGGGTATAAACCTGGTAACCAGCTGTTGTCAGCTTCTCTAACTTGTAGGTCAATAGCATGGCCGTGGTAGTCAAATTGAAAGGTTTTGATGTACTTTTATGTAGTTTGTGTTTCCTGTGCTATTGCACTCAGCACATTTCCTTTGCTCGTAGAGCATGCCTAGAAATACATGTGTAGTTGAGGTTTGACAGTCATTTGACAGGCCTTAACTACCTTCTCTCATGTTGTTTCAAAAATCATTGCATAGTAATAATAAAGTATTTGCTGCACCTGCTGCCACTGCAAACATATTGGTCCGTGAACATGTCCGATGTCCATTTTTCTCAGACCGATAACTTTTGCTGCTGCCTACAATTACAGTAAATTGGTTTTTGCCTAAGCTGATGCGACTTTTCTCCCTTTTTTCCAGGACGTGGACAAGTTGCACCTGTCCCAGAAGGTGGTGATCAACGCCCTGACGTACCTGGAGGCCGTGGTGGATAAGAACATCCTGGAGAACGTGCCTGCCACGGCCAGCGAGGTGCTGCAGACTGTCATGGAGCTGTACAGCACGCTCAACTCATGTCTCATCAAGGAACAGAGGTAGGGATACTTCCCTATAGATCTATGGCTTTTGCTTGTTTCTGTAGTGTTCGAAGTTCTCTTCTTATTTACTTCTTATCATTTCACCTATTTTTCAAGAACTGGTTTTCCTCTTCAGGTTTCATACCGGGGTAACTCTCAAAAGATAAAAAGATGTCTCTGTGAAGCTAAAACTTTTGATCCAATGCAAGAGACTGTTCTTACCTAGAGCTTTCTACCAGTCACTCTGATCTTCTTGAAGTTCTTCAACATACTGACCTAGTGAAACTTGTCACATAGCTTCTCTGAAGTGTGACGTCAACACTGGGTCAAAGGTATCTGGTTAGAGAGATATGGACAGTGTAAGGAAAAGCCAACTTGTTTCTTTGCCCAGTCATATGATTATGATTGTAATGCCATGAACAAATGAACATAAATGTTAACAGTATAAATGTTTTCCCCCACAGTTCTGTGATCATGTCGTGCCATAACCAAGTGTACCAGAGCCTGGCCAACCTGATCCGCTGGTCTGACCAGGTGCTGCTGGAGGAGGGAGAGATCTCCAACAAGGAGGCCGCCAACGAGGTCATCCATGCCGTGGTGGACGGAGTCAAGGTAAAATATGTCACTGTAGCTGTTTTTTTTCTACCAAGAATTTGATCTGTATCTGTATAGCCACTATAACCCATTGGCGTAACACACAGGCTTCGCAGGCACCAAACAACCTGTCACATGTAACATTGTTAGAAGCTATCTAGTGATGATGCCCCTACTATACTTGGTGTTCCACTTTACAATAGTTCTAGGGAAAACAATTGAAAGGACAAGAGAATGCAAGCTGAAGATGGGATGTGGAAATGAAATGGGAGTGTTAGGATTTGTCAACGGTGATTTTTCTGTCACGTATTCAGAGACTTGTATAGAGAGGTTATCAAAGTACATATTTAAATGTAAGTAACTGTTCTTCTATGTGAAAGTAAAGGGTAAGGGAAGGCAGTTTTCAGAAGTTATTTTTAAATGGTAAAATCTATAAAAGGATGTATAGCCATTAAAATTGAATCATTAAGTGATTTGGATCTGATACTGAATTTCCAATGTTGCCCCACCCCAGGAACTGGTACAGTTGTCTATCGAGAGATTACAGGACAAGTCCATGCCACGCTCCAGGTCTACAACAGAAGTCTCCCCTACCAAGGCTATGAGGTCAGTACAATGGCAGTGTGTAGGAGCTCCTACAGTGTATGACTCATCCTGAAGTAAAAAAATAACCTCATCATGATGGCCCTTTTGGCAGGAAATCTGGGAATGTCACTAAGTAGGAGGAAATAAGGTAACTCATTGAACCACATTGCAAATGGGTTTTGGGGATGAGAATCCAAAACCTGCAGCGACCTCTTAGCATTAGTAATGTTCTGTTCTTGGGCAGGTGTTACTGTACCTGTTTTTTTCTACCTTTATTTTAACTTTGAAAATGTACAAACGTACACTATTTGGCCTTAGCACTAATAATAGCTTTTCAAGAGTTCAAAGGAGGATGCTGTAATCAAAACTTGGGATGTCTGTATGGTTGATGCCTTACCTGTGTACATTTTCCTTTCCCCAGTCCCAATGGCCACAGGTCCTCCCTAGGAGAGATCCCGCTGAGCCCTCGTGAGAAGGAGATAGTTCAGCAGACCTCGCCTATCGCCAGGTCCACAGAGAGCCTGATGTCCACCAGCTCATCAGAAGCTTCAGGCGATGATCCACCACCCAAACCGGCCTTACCACGAGACAGGATCTTAATCAATGTGGACAGGTCAGTTATCTTAAGTTGCCAGGTGTCATAAAGGTTTTCTAGCCTCATTCAGAACAGTGGTGGCAAAGGCCAGCAGGTGCATACATTAACAAAGCCCTACAAGAACTAAGATGATTATTGTAGGCATCCTTACATCTTGAGAGATGATTAGGAGCATTCCTATTAGTTGTAGATTTGTACAAAGGCTATTAGTTAACCCCCAACATACTATAGATACATGTATAACACAAGGAAATTGTTACTCAAACAACTAGACAGGTTTTGAAAACTGTCAGACATTTTAAGTAGCATCCACTACTTTTTGTCAGTGACTGTATCTCATTACATGGATGTCTAACCTTCATTGACGTATAGATACAACAACGCAACAAATTGTTAGTACTCAATGTCCTGTAGTTGAGAGTGGCAAAGTTAAAAGTCATTGGATATTTATGTACTGACTGACACTGTACTGACTTGATGTTCGGCTCCAATAGACACAGGAACTCCAGTCCACCCTTCATGAAGATGCCACCAGCTCTGCCCCCCAAGATGACCAAGCCGGCGCAGAGAACGCACTCCATGCCCGGCGACTACCAGAAGTCCCCCCATCGCAAGTTCGCAGTGGTACAGCCCATCTCGCGGACGCCCTCCAACGGCGCGGGCTACCCCCCCACCAACGTGGTACCACCCTTCAACATCACGCCGAGTACGCCGTCCCCCGCATCAACATCGGGATATTCCAACTCCGTCTTCACGTACCCTGCACAGGGGGAGTTACCGTATGGGACGTCCCCCTCAGGGTACGTAGTGGACCTCCCCAGCGGGTCAGCCAGCAGTGTCAGCAGTGGCAGCTTCAGACACTCCATGGACACGCTCAATTTTTCAGGTAGGTCTAGGAAAGGTTTCCTACCTTCTATAAAATACATGGTGGTAGTTGTTAAAAGTAAAAGAGGAAATAACTCCTGAAAATGTTATCTCGTGCTTTTTATGTAGAATGTGTATTGTAAATGTGTATTTTATTTTGTAATGTGTATTGAACAGTTTATCTGACTGAAGTACATGTGTACTGCTTTTGGATGCAATATGTAGCCAACATAGGTGGCGCTTCAGCCACGATTGTGTTCTCGTGGCAAAAGTGAAAACTACATTGGCTACGTAAAGCAACAAGAAGCAATACTCTAGCCAGAAGCTCTGCAGAAGGTGTCTGACAGGCACTGAACATTACCAGTTGTATAGGAAGAAAATTCCTGTATCCTATGTTTTTCTGATGAAATTATTTTCGGGATTGTTGCCACCTGTATTTCCAGAGCCCGACTATGACCTGATCAACGACCAGTACATGTTGGAGGGCAGTGAGACCAGCAGCACGGACGGGATGCTGCAGGCCGCCTCCCCCGACCCCCCCGGTAACACCTCCAACCGCTCCAGTCTGCATGACAGTGACTCCACAGACTCCGCTTCCACTAACCGATCGCGAGGCAGCGTGGCCAGCCACGACTCTCTGTTCGGCGGAGAGCGGAGCCCCGCTAACACTCTTGACACTGCAACGGGGGCCGCAAACACAGACTCTCCGCCCAAGTTGCCGAAAAAATTGCGAAAGCACACTACTCCGCATGGCAGTTACGATAACCTGTTACAGGACAGCTCGTTTGACGGCCCGTTCTCGCATCACGTTGGTAGTCCGCATGCTCATATGAGTGGCGTTTCCCAGCATGCCTTGTTGCAGCCTATGTCTTCCCAGAATGCTCAGTGTGGTAGCAGGTCACCTGACCCAGATGTTCCGCCACCGCTACCAATGAAAAAGAAGCACAGTAAGTTGGGGTTCATGTGTTTGCTTCACCTTGTACTTAGGTTGTTCGGCTTGCGTAAAACATGGAGTCTAGTTAGGTTGTTGTGGAGTTTCTTGTGTGTGGAGATGTTTGCTTTTAGTGAAACATACAAGTAATCAAGGCTGCCTAAGAAATAGTTGCTGTACTTGACTTGTACTTGAGTTACTAGGAGTTTGTTTTTGTTGTGAACAAAGCTTGACACTGCTGTGCTTTGTTGTATAGATTCATAACAATAACTGCTCAATTAAAGAGATTCTTAATGTACTAGTACATGTAAGGACTAGGATATCAGTTTATTCAGACCAGTTCTCTCAGTCAGACTTTAACAGTTGATTTTTTTTAAAATGATGTTATAGTTAAGTTATAGTTCATTCTTTTTGAATGTAGACAATCACTTATAGAGTTTTGCATTGTTTTTTAAGCATTTTATCTCTTAATTTGATGCAAGGTGTAAAACATAAAAAAAGAAACACTACTAGTATTTCATTGAAAAAAACCTGCTTGGTAAAATTTACTCTGTTCTGAGGTACAACAGTTTGAACACGTATAGTACCTTTACTGAATTTATTATCCATTGTGATTATTCTCTCCACAGTTCAAGCGTACATCCACATGTTCGGAGACTACTCTGAGCCCAGCCCAAACTTCTTCTACTCGGCCCACCAGGGCCCCGGGTACAATGGACTTGAAATGTCTCCTTACGATAACCTGAGCCCCTGTATGGAGACTTCCCCCTACGACAATGTGCAATACAACACAGAACAACCCTCCGGAAGTTATAACTCTGCCGGAAACATCTTCAGATTTTCCCACTTAACGCCAGAAGCTGGAGATGTACCAGTAGAAGCCCCGGCCCTTCCCCCGAAAAGAAAACATTTGGTAAGTACCAGGTAACTAACTGTAGCATGTTTCACCCTCAGCAACTCTGTGTTGGGGATGAACTGTCTCTGAATTTTCTTTTTTCTGAAGGAAATTTGTAAAGGAAATTATGCTGCTTAGGAAGTTGATATGTCAAGTAAAAAGAATGTCCATAAAAAATCTTGAATACTGTGCCTCTATCACAAAGAATAAGGTGTTGCCAATATTTTATTGCAACAACTACACATTACAGGAATACTACATCGTATTAGAGAGTGTATACAGTAGACGTCTTTGTTCCAGATGGATTTGTTTTGCTCACAAAGTGTTCTTTTTCCGACCTGTGTTTCAGGACAAGGATAACAGACGACACTACACGTCACCTTCCATCCCCTCCCCTTCCATGTACGAGACCCCCTCCAGAGACAAGTCCATCAGCCTCATAGAACCCTCTCCAACAAGTACTAGGTACAAAACTGCCTTTGTTACATAGATAAGGAACAATCTCAAACAAAGAGACCCCATTTTCTGCCTACTGTTGTCTGCTACTAGTATTTTTTTCTGTGAGAAATTCAAAGTTAACATCTCCAAAACTTCAAACCCATACATCATAAGTGGTAAGATGAAAAGTCATCAATCTGAAACGTGTTATGAAGTTTCTTACATGCTGATGACAAGCGTCAGGTCAGTGACTTATGTATGGCCTCCTTCTGTCAATATTGACCATGGTTAAAATCCTCATCACTAAACTAAAGCAGACATTAAGGCTTTACCTGTGAGCTTTACCTGTGACTTAGCTCTGTGAATTCTTGTCTTTTCAGTTTGGAGGACAGACCAAGTACACCTGAAGAAAAGGAGAGCAAAGGAGACACCGCCACCAAACCCAGCACACTGGACGCTCTGGACGTGTCCGACAAGTTAGTTTTCAAGAAAGAGGTGGGTTACCCCAGGAAATACCACACGATGCCAAAAACAAAAGTTAGTACAACTCACCATTCCCACTCATAGCAGGACTGTGCTTTTGTTTCACCTGGCTTGGGCTTGTTGTGCCTGTGCTGCTGTGTGGAGTGTTGGCGGCTTCACGGTGTGACTTTCTGTTGCTGTGTTTGCCTTGTGGTGCCAGGATAGGTTTGTAAAACGTGGTGGAGCATTGTGATTATCACAGTGAAGGGCATTAAAGCTGATTTGTACAATGTGTTAAACTGTTGGTGTGAAGTTTTTTTGTATCAGAGATTTAAGTGTGTGGCATCTCTTAGCATGTAAGCTCACATTTCAGCATGTGGGGCCACATTTCAGCTTTTATTTCCCAGGATTTCTTTGCATCCATTGCCATAATGCTCATGACATATTCAAAGGTTTCTCACTACAAGCTGCATTGCCTGGTGGAGTTACATAGTGCACCATTTTGTCATTGTTTTCACTGTACAGTAGGACACAGAACTGGAGCATTTTGTATATTTCAAATGGGTACCTTCCCAAAGTGAATGTTTCTATATATTAAGCGAATGTTGAGTATGTAATGTTGCAACAGTTATCACAACTTTAAAGATATGTATTTTATCTTATCCTTGATTGCCTATAATTATGTTCTGTTGTTGTTTACTCATATGTTGCAATCTGTGTAATGGAGCCATTATATAAAGTTACATTCTACCATCTACCTCTTGATAAATTTGACTTTTAATAATTTTTTCATGATTTTTTCATCAGGGAGAAGATGGGCCTGATCTCCGTGGGGGGTCCATGGATGTACTGATAGTGCACGCTACTGGAGCTGACAAAAATGGTGAGATCATGTGCTGTATAGAAGTAGGACACGGAAGTAGGACACTGAAGAATAGCATTTTGTGTATTTCAAAAACTCCACAAATGTTACTGTTATAATGTTAACTTAAGTCCTTTAGTTCAGGTACTATCCTGGTTAGTTGACATCTGTTCCCACAGCTTGCTTCCGGTTTGGTTGATCGGATGGCACCCAAGCTACAATTTGGGGCCATTTATACTACAGAATTGACTGCCTTTCATTCCCTTTTCTCCCTGTTTGTTTCTCACGGTTTGTTCTATTTTCACTCAGACCTGATGTTCTATGAAGCATTCCTGACGACCTACAGAACCTTCATCACACCCAAGAGCCTGATTGACAAGCTGCTCTACAGATATCCTTTCAACCAAGTTTGTCAGTAACACTTTACCAAACATGTCCCTGCAGTTGTAGAACAATCTGGTAGGGGGACCAAACCTCACTTTTTCTTGATATGAAAGGCTATTTGCCACCCATAGCATTCCATACAAAAACAGTACCAAGGATAAAAAACAGTATCTGCATTTTTCATGGAGATAATGAAATTAAGAACATAAAAAGGATCAAAAGTCTGTGAGTAAAATTAGTGCATGTACATGATGTGAAAGGTGATGTGTTACTATATTCTTCTTAACTGATCCCACATATAACAAGTTTCGCCACATGTCCGACAACACCAGAAAAAGAGCCAGTCGGAATGCCTTCTTCTTGTTGGTCAGAGTGGTTGATGAGTTATGGTGAGTAACCTTTTTTGACAAAAACTTCTGGTTCTTATTATATAAGCATTACAAGCATGGTACTTGGTTGAATTTATCCTGGAGGCTGTTTGTATAGGATATGCAGAACTACAGTAACAGTAAATTCATTTATTTTCACAGTGTTCCATGTTTTGAGTTGAAATAATTCTGTAGTACAGTAGTCATGTGAAATGCATAGTTATGGTGCCATGAATTTGTGGTCAATGCCGCAAATAAAAATCAACATACAGCTACATGTATATACATGTATGAACCTAGTACATGGACATGGACCAGTGCAGGTTGGGTGCAGGCAGCTATTAGAAATACCTGCATCCATATTTCGAGCCCTGGAGAATGAAAATGGTGTTTGTGTTCTTGTTTGCAGTATTTCAAGCACTGAAAACCATTGCGAATGTTTAAAGATTTACAGTTGTACTTGAAAGGGAGATTTACGATGTTTGTTTTATTTTGTGTACAGTATTGGTGAGCTGACGGAAGAGATAATCCAGATCCTGATGGACCTGGTGTTTAAGCTGCTGTGTGACGGGGAGTTGGTTCTGGCTAAGCTACTGAGGAACAAGATGCTGAACAAATGTGACCAGAGAAAACAGCTGGCCCTCAACAACAATTTCTCACCACTGTCTGCACTCAGTGTGTCTGTCAAGTAAGTCAAAACATGCTTGGAATTCTAAGCCATGTACTTGTCATTCACTTCAATGTACAAAAAATATAACATTTTACCCCTAAAAAGTGATTTTTCCTTTCAGAATTGATTGGTATTTGTAAGAATTAGCTTAGGTTAATTATGCTTTTACTTATGATGAATCCACTGTCTTTCTGACAGTAATGTGCAAAAAAACATAACATGTTTACCTCAGAAAAAGTTTTCCTTTCAGAATCAATAGTGTTGTTGTTATTCTTACGTATGCTTTACTTATGATAAATCTAATGTCTTCGTGTGTTTTTTTTTGTCCAATTTATCAGTACTACATGTATCTCTTAGTGTTATCACGCATGCAACAGTTATTTCAGAAAATATAATTGTTTCTTTGCCCTTCTAGGCGTGCCAGTTTGTTTGACTTTAAGGGGGAGGAGTTGGCAGAACAGATGACACTACTCGACGCCGAGGCCTTCCAGAAGATTGAGATTCCTGAGATCCTGGCCTGGGCCAAGGAGCAGTCGGAGGAGCTTAGTCCGAACCTTACCACATTCACGGAGCACTTCAACAAGATGTCTTACTGGTGAGACAGTTCAATTCAAGACACACCAATGTAAATTTTGAGGGACACTTTGTTTTAAAACTTGAAGGAAAAGATGTGATGTGTATTTAAAGCATAGGAAGGTTTCAGCATGTTTATTAATAATAATGAATCCCTGTTTGTTACAACAGAAAGTGACATTGAATTGCAGTGTAGACAACAGTTTAGTGTCGTTTTCAGAGAAGACTTGTTGCATCTAGGATCATAATTTGAATGTCATCATTGACGTATTTTAGAATGGTTTATTTCAAATTGGAAACATACACAATTTCAATTACCATCACATTGACAACAGACTCGCAGGCAGCCATACTGGCTGCCTGAATTGCTCCGAGGTCACAAAATGTCATTAAAATATGGGTATTATTGTTAAAAACTTATTACATATTATTAAATATTGTTAAAATTTATAAATCGTAAAATATTCCTCTGCTTTAGAAAATGGATTTATAGTCAATATACATGTTAAACGTTACGCAGTAAAAAAAGGCTGTTGTACAACATTAGCAACAGATTACTCTTACATTGCCGTTTCAGAGTTATTCAGTAACTTAACCATGTATGGTAGTGCGCTGTTTCTAAAGCGTTCGGTTCTTGTTCTAAAACAGTCAATCTGGTTACTGGACCGTGTTGTACGTCCACTGATTTCCCCACGGCGGGGAGGGAACCAATGCCGGTAGTCGGGAGATTGTAAGAGTTTTTTGGCAAAAGTCAAGCAGAGGTGGTCTCGCCGTCGTTCCAAAGTCTCGAGGCCAAGTAGGAGACAGGCGTCAGCATAGTTTGTGTATTTTTTGCCAAGGATGGTTCTGACGGCACGGCGTTGGATTCTCTCCAGCTGGTTACGTTGTGCTTGTGTAAGGCCTGGATGCCACGCTGGTACTGCGTATCTTGTTTCTCTGTACCCCAGGTGTCGGTCTTGTATCCTCACACAACCCAAGGCCCAGGAGAGAGAGAAACTGGTCAACAGATTCATCAAAATCATGAAGGTAACAGCTACAGAACAGTTATGTTCATAGGAACTGCTTAGAGTGACTCAGAACTCAGCTGCCAGTTGATATATTAAGCTCCTCCCTGCTGCCTTACCCCATAACCAATATAAATTTGGTGTCAAATGCTAAAATAGGTAGTGTTAGTGGGTGACTAGCTTACATGTAGTTTTATGGTGCAAGCAGGAAATTTCTTGTTAACGTTGCATGCTGCAGCCAAACCTGACACAAAAGGTAATGTAGGCTAGGCTACAATGTCGTTACAACTACAATGAATATATGTTTACTTCCCTTCTAGCACCTTCGTCGGTTTAACAACTTCAACTCGTACCTGGCTATCCTCTCAGCGCTGGACTCTGCCCCCATACGGAGACTGGAGTGGCAGAAGCAAACCACAGACGTGAGGAAAAATCTTCTTATGTACATTTCTGTAAAAAAAAATGACTGCTGCTGACAACTTATCTTGTTTACAACATGTAGAAGATTGTTCTTTTTAAAGACGTACCAGGAAAAATTTTAATGGGAGCTTGTGAAATTTTAAGTGCAAAAAAAATTTATCCACTTGCTTGAGTAACAATTTCCTGATGTATCTCATTACCTGGATGTCGATGTGAGTGCTAGAGTTTTTCCTCTGATGTTAAGAATCAAAGAGACTTCACAAAATTGAGCATTGAGCTTTCTCTATCACTGCTCTTGTGTCCAGTCATTTGGGTACATTGTTCACCATCTACAAGAAACTCAATAGCATTGTGTACAACTGTTGAACATTGCTATCTTTTATATGTATCCCAGGGTCTGGCAGAGTACTGCACGTTGATAGACAGCACCTCGTCATTCCGGGCGTACCGGGCAGCTCTGGCTGAGGCAGAACCACCCTGTATACCTTACCTGTAAGTCTGCAGACTTTGTCAGTTGCTTGTTATGTTTGTTCCAGGGAGTATTTATAAATGCTCTTGGTTAGTCTTTTGCTTAAGCTGTTGTATGGTTAAGTTGCAGGGTTGGAAGTACCACCTGCATATGCAGGTTAGTGCAGGTATTTCTGATATCTACCTGCACCTAACCTGCACTGATCTATGTATAGATATATGCAAATGTAGATTGTATCTGCGCATATAAACTTAACATCCCATCTTTAGTTTCCAAATGTTATGTCAGAAAATATATCTTCTGCAACATGCAAAATTATTATGCAACGTTGACCAAACATCCATCAAAAACCATGAAAAATCAGGGTTTCGTGCAGGTGCAGTATGTTCTGCTGACGTTCTCAGTTTAGTGAGTACGTATTCTCCACACCCCTGATGTTCTGTCCTGTGTTGTTACAGAGGGCTTATCCTGCAGGACATCACGTTTGTTCACCTGGGCAACCCCGACATGCTGGAGGACGGAGTCATCAATTTCGCCAAGCGCTGGCAGCAGTTTAACATCCTGGACAATGTGCGCAGGTTCAAACAAGTGTAAGTCTTCAGCGTACGCTTTTCTGGTCTATTCTAACTGTCTTGGTCATGCAAAACAGGAACTTATGGCATCACCTTGAAAAGGATGAACACTTAACTAAACTGTGACTTATTCTATTACAGAAATGCTTATACATGTATGTTCTTATGTCCCATAGAAATCAGAGAGACATTACAAGTTAGACATTGCAGTCCGAGGCATACTGTTGCCATTCCTGCAGTTTAAAAAAAAGTTTAAGAGTATTTTTAAGGTTTGGCGGGGAGTAACTAGAAGTTTTTAAAGAAAAAGATGCAACAATTATCTGCTGACAAGTCTAAAAACCAACATAAGTTTTATGCATCTCTCTTTGTTCTGTGCCATAATGAGACCTGTTCCTTCCCCTCAGGCATTACGACTTCAAGAGAAATGAGAAGATCCAGACGTTCTTCAACAACTTTGACGAGTACCTGTCAGAGGAGGCCCTGTGGCAGATGTCGCTGGAGATCAAACCTCGCGGCGTGCGGCGGAAGCCCGAGCCAAAGGAACCACCACCTGCAGAGTCCTCCAGTTGAACCATTCAGTGTAAAAATCTTATTTACAAACCATCTCATCCCATATTTATTGTATCATCTACCACTTTGTAACTTCAATCAAAACACCCCCTTGATTCTGGTATGGAATCATCCAGTGTTGTCCAGTGCTTTGGAATTGGAATGTAACACTGAAACAGAGGGGCGTGGTACTGACGGCACAGGCTGCTGATATTTCCCCATGGATGAATGTCAGTTCAGTGGAGTGCAAAAATTTGGAGTCAAGTGGACACTGTCATTACAAGAAGATAGCCTCTTGTAATGGCTAACTTTTTATATAAAGTCATATAGATCATATAGAGATGAACATGACTCGCAGGGACATGGTCTCCCTTTGCCTTTCTTGTCCTACAAATGAAAAAGGGAGAGGCAAACAGTTAGAACGCCAAGAGTAGCCTGGGTGCCATCCTCTGTAGTTACCGCTGGCTCCATGATTGCCAGCAACAATAGGGAGCTGGTGGTAACTACGGAGGATGGCACCCAGGCTAGGCCGAGAGAGAAAGACTTAATGGCTGTTTCATACAGGTCATAGTATGGAAGTTTATTCACACAGCCAGTGGCAGATATAACCTGTTTTTATACACCTCATGGCAACTGAGCAACTAAATGATTGAGTTTTCTCTTCTTAGCAACTTGCCATTCTGTCGATTCCTGTCTTTTGTTGGGACCAGCATAAGAAAGAAGTCTGGTAAAGCAAGCCATCCATCCATTCATGGTATCAGTATACATTTGTATGTATGTCATTTTGTCACAATGAGAAATAGATGAAATACAGAACAAAAACTGGTCTACTATTATCACCAGATCTCTCTCTGGTCTGGAGATTATATCTTTGAAAAAAGTTGAATGTGAGCCCACTCAAAGGGCCACAGTGTTAACATCTGGGGCATTACAAACAGGCCTCATGCATAACTTCATACCCAGTGTAACTACTGGACTACTATACAGAATATAAACTACAATGCAAGATGTTCCTTTCTCTAGAAACATCTGTGTGACAGGGATTATGAAATGCTGGCATTTGCTTCCTCACACTTTGAGATGAAATGTCTTGATTTTGATTGAAAAGACAGCCTTTCAGACAAGGCAGAAAGCAGAAAGGAATAGTGTAAATTTTGTAAATGATTCGTAAGCCCTGGTGTTCTCCGGGCTAGAGGAGGTGTTAGGCTGAAGAGAAACAGAGGAACAGAAAAAAAAGAAAGGGAAACAGCCACAATTTGAGAACTGGAATTGATAGAGAAGCTGCTTGTCATGGGCAGCAGTGAAGGAAAATGCGGTTTTGAAACGGGAACTTTAGAGAGAGTGCCATGACAGTTGTCTTGGAAGATGAAACAAGTTGAACAAAGAAGCGTTCTTTGTCTTCCATGCTGTAGATATCATCACTGTAGTTAAAGTGTGAAATATTTCAAGACAGGAAAAACAAACTTAAGACATGACATGCTCTTCCAAGATGGAACACAGTCTATGGGAACAATAAGTCAAGGTACATAATGTTCTGGCATAAACCACTGGCTGCAGTGTTTTTCATTTCTTAATTTTCGTATACAAACACAGATGAAAAGTACACAGTCCAATGACACACCTTCATATTTTTGTTTGCATGTGCTATGTTCAGGAGAAATGTGTTTGAGATGAACAAAGTTAAACCCTGTACCAAAGGGAGTAAGTTCTTGCTAGTTCCCATCTGACATTCTGGAAGACATTTTGCTGCCATACCTGTAGCCAATCACATCTTGTGTTACATCCCAGGCTAGTGTATGTAGATAGCAACACTAAAGTAAGGGATGTTACCATTGAACAATTGTCCTCTGGCTGTGTTAAGAGTATAGATAAGACTAGTCAACAGATTTTGACACCATAGCAAACAGCACTTATAACAAACACTGTAACAAGTGAAGATGTGTTCCACAGTTAGTAGAATAACTTGTGGCTGTTAGTTATGCATCAGTTTTGCCATGTGTTCATCCATACAAACCTGTAGTTAAAATCTTCATGGACAGTGCATCAAAAGTGTTCATATGTAGCAGAGAGCCTGCAAGCAAATGTGTTGACTATGTTTTTGTCACTCAGTGTCTTTCATACCATGTGTCATGGTAGAAATGTTCTTGAAAGATGCAGGGAAGTAAGCTTTAGATAAGTTCAGACAGCAAGCCCTGTAATGCATTGACAAAACATGACCTGTTTCAATATTTGCAAACTATGTCCAAAATGCATTCAAACTTGCCAGTTGTTGGTAGTCAAAAAGGGAAGTGAATCTATATTATAAGGTGAAATCTCTGCGAGTTTTACCAACATTTGATGGGTGGTTTTCTGTTTAGATTGCATACCAAAAGCAACATCCAGTACAAAGTCTAGTAGACATTTGTTTGACGTACATGTATGTTCATGAAAGGAGAGACAAGAAAAGTGATTATGTTAATTGCATAGATACTTTCTGTATGATAGCTAAGGTGGTCAGCATTTACATACATGTATAATATGTTTGCAAACAGTTTTATGTTTTGATAGAATATAGCATAGTGATTCTTAAGCACAAAGTGCCAAAAGCTGTATCATACGAATTTCATTTCTAGATTCCTTTAAGTTTCCTACATTTTTATTGTTATTATAGAATATTTTCCCTCTATTTTCTACATTTGTGTATTGCTCATCCCTTGTTCTTGTGTATATATTTCTGTTCTGTAATGTTTTGTAAATAAGGGATTTCTATGGATTCCCTGTAAAGAGATAGGACATGAAATTGTGTAAAAGCCAGACCCTGCTGTGCTGACATGCATTGCCTTTTATGTCTACAGAAGGTGTTACCTAAAGTTATTTGTAAATTTTACAATAAAAGCCATCCATAATGTTAAAGGTCTTCGATATTTTTCTTCCTCTGCTACACCTACTACAAGTACATGTATATGGTTATATCCCCAAAACATGGCCCTGTCCTTGGTGCTGAAAAAACATCAAAGCCTTTCACCACTGCTACAGTACATTGTCCTTAGTCCTTGGGCCCTGTCCTTAGTGCTGAAATATATCCTTTCATCCATGGTGCAGTTCATACATGTAGTTGTGTGCATTGAAATGTAGTAGTTAGTACTGTTCTGTGTGCTGGAAAAAACATCGAAGCCTGCCACCACTGCAACAGTACATTGTCTTTAGTCTGTAGGCCCTGTCCTTAGTGCTGAAATATATCCTATCCTTCCATCCGGGGTGCAGTACATACAATGTAGTTGTGCGCATTGAAATGTAGTAGTTAGTACTGTCCTTGGTGCTGAAAAAAACATCGAACCTTCCCACCACTGCTATACTACATTGTCCTTAGTGCTGAAATGTAATCCCATCCTATACCAAAGGTGTTACAGTCTACGAGCAACGCTTTACGATTTTACTCTGCTGTTACCTTTCATAGACTCAGATATAGAAACATACTAGTACTATTCAGCCCAGTAATGCAAAGACTCAGCAGTGCCAGTGGCAGTGGTTTAATGCGGCATGTTTATTAATCTGAAAAGAGTACGTTGATATGTTACTGCACTGTGGTATCTTCTGTGGATGCCTTCCTTGAAGATGGCGGGGCTTTTGTTGGGGACTTCGGGCATTTCTTGGGAGACGTGGCGCCTGCCCGGGAGGAGACTCTGGAAGGAGGCCGACTCTGTAACGTGATCTTGGTGGCGATGGGCGGCAAACCCATCCTGGGAACTGGGGAATTAAGGAAACGACAAAACATGAAGGTCTTGTATGCATTTTTTGCCCAGACAAACAATGTACTAAACTAGGGCTATTGTATGAAAGCGGTGCTAGCGTCTCGCGAAAATGAAAATAAACCTACAGTGGACGTCGCTACGTACATACCAACTGAACTACTAAGTACTAGTATCTACCACCTCAGAAAAGAACAAGAAACAGCCATGCCTTCAAACACAAGAGTTAGCACCCACCTACACCTCTGGCCGGGCCGTCGTCGGGTCTGTTTCCGAAGCGGGTTGTCTTCTCCCCGGCCCTGAACCTGGGATCGGGCGTGCGCGGCCACTGGAACTTCTGCCGGTATGTGGAGTCAAGGGAGTGATTGATGTCCGGAGCTCCGCCTGGATTTCAGGGAAGTTGGTTAACAAGAGAAAGTTCTTTTCAAAGACAAAGAAAGTATGAAATAAGAGTGGCGAATTCGAAAAACAAACGACAAGCAAAGTCCTATCGCTACTTTTTCGTCAAATCATGGCGCGATACAAGACGTTTTACTTCTACGAACCCAAGAAAACTTAGTACGAGTAAAGCCCAACCATACAGGCTTTCAGATCAAGCAATTGTTGAAATTCAAGGATCACCTTTTTCAAACTTGGGCACAGTGAAAGTGTGGCAGCGTCCAGTGGAAAAATTCGTCAGACCTGAAGAACAAAGTTTCCTATAAGGCATAGACAAAATGGAAATGGCAAAACAAAAAAGATAGCGGAGAAAATCTCATTGGCCCTCGAAGAATGTGTGCTCGAGAAGAAAGAAAAACAGGTAAATTTCAAGTAGAGATTTTACCTAGATGTCTGAACATGTCAGGGAAACGGCTTCTGCACAGCGGTAGGTCCGGTTCCCAGATGCCAAATGTCTGAAGATGAACATGAGAGAACGAGATTGCTATAGGAACATCGCTCGTTGACGTTGTATCATCGCTTGACATTACAGAACGAATATCTTTTTCGTTACAAGGTGAAAATTCTACGAAAGCATCCCATGGCAATGCCATTTACCATTGTGCCAATGCACAAGGAATTGTTACTCAAGCAACTGGATAACTTTTGGAAACCGTCAGACGTTTGAAGTAGCAGCCACTAGCTATTTTTCGTCAGTGAAATTCCTTGCGTATGACGGTATGTCTAACCTTCATTGAAGCAATGTACTTTCGTTTTCGTCCTATTCGAAAAGTTTTGTTCTGTTATGATCTATACATGTCGACACGTAATATTACCTGGTTGTCCCTGTTGTAGGGGCTCTGATACACCAGTCCCACAGGCTGGGGGTTGTGCAGGCGTGTCGGGGAGAGTTTCCTGGGGATGAGGCGGGGCTGGGTGTTGACCGGCCCGTGGTCTGTGAAGGTGATGTTGCGGGGAAGCCGACTCCGGCGGGTGAACACGTTTGCCATCTTGTTTTTGGCGTTGCTAGTGGGCGTTCCGGAACGAGAGACGCTCAGCCTGGGTCTCCAAGTGGCTCCACAAAGTGTGATCGTGGTTACCTGCACCGGCGTCTTGTTTCTCCCTTCCATGTTGTGACGTCATAATTAGAACAGCGTCACAAGGTTTACGTTTACGTTAATAAATGTTCCAGAATAATGTCTGTGTTATGAAAATCCATAGCCATCCGGACTTTGCTACGCTACGCTAGAAATGATTTTTCCGGATGGTACTCAGGCTAGAAAGTCCCTGAACAGAGTGGAGAAATCTTATCATTACTAGTATCTTGGCTTGTGCATCAATTTGACATCGCCTTCGTAGACTGACGGTTATTGTTGAAAGCATGTACGCTAGTGGACGGCGTAACGTTAGATAGATTGTCTTCTCGATTCCCAGTGTTGCATAGACTCGACAGTGCAGTCAGCACCAAGGACAGGTCCATCGTGAGCGTGATCTCCTGCCACGCGAAATCGTTGTGGCTGAGACCTCTGATGTCTTGTATGTTAAGGGACCAGCAATGGAAGGAAGTTGCACAGATGATACAGATGAGTCAGGAAATTGGAAAGAACAGGCTAAGTCTTAACATAACGTTATGTTATAACGTTAACACATTTACAGTACTTAGCGGCATTAGTAGTAGATTGTTCGCTGTATTAAACTGACTATTAGGCCATCCATATGGACATGTGGACCAATAAACACATTCCTCTACACTTTCCCATTCACTCATTGCCATTTTTCGCTTATTTGCCCATTACAACTTATCCATTCACGTTACCCCCATAGTTTCGATCACTTTGCAGCTGGTTTGTAATTGATGGGGATGTAATCTATAACTTGTTGATTGACTCTAAGCAAATATTTCAGATTACAATACAGATCGATGGGAAAAGAATGCATGGGAACATGATAAAATCGATTTTGATCCACTTTTGCCCGAGTAAAACAAACACATGTGACTTTCATGGCATTGTTCAGTGCTGAAGCCCCTCCCATTTTAGTGGTATGGTCCTGACGGAATCACATGACATTTTGTCATAAGACGACAACATGGCGGACGGAAGAACAACATTTGTTGCAGTATTGTCCGTATTTCTCCTGGGTTTATGCCAACATGGGAGCAGCCAACAGCCTAGCCCGGTAAGAGGACTATTGTTAGCTTCTGTGTTGAACGTTTGGTAGACCTAATGCTGAGTAGACTGTCATAGATGTCTCTAAAATTGTGTTACGTCGTCGATCAAGTCAGAGATCACTAGATCCCATGTAAACAAAGGCTTGATCTTGTTGTACCGGCGGTCTGCGATATCCTCGCCTTTACTTTCCTTACGTTACCTCTGAAACATTGGCTAAAATCTTAAAGCTAAAGTGTCTTAAAATCGTGTATGGTCTTGGACTTTCTGAACGTATGATGTTTGGATAACGTTTCGTATGTTGACATAACGGTACAGCCAGGACGTCACCCAAAAATATAAAGAGACGAGTTGAAGTTGTGTAACACAGTTTCTTCGACAAAAATTAGAAAAGAACAGATTGTTAACCTTTTACATCGTGGGTTTACGGGAATTTCGGTGTCTACATGATTTACTGAAGGGGACGTCCACTAATGCTAAAAGACAGGTGCACTGTATTCATGATCAACAGGAAGCAGTAATAGCCTGACTAATCGCGCTCCTGGCGGCCGCCGCCCTAGGTTGCCGTGGGGGTCATTAACCTCCAGCCGAGAGCTTGTATACACAGGCTAGAAGCAGTAACAATGTCGAATGACAAACAAAACTGATCGATCCGTTTGCTTGTGGGGAAAACGTCTTTTGTACTTCTTTCCTCCTCCAGGTTTCACCCCTTATAGTTGAGGAGCAACTTTTGTACGTAGGCGGCACATGGGGAGAGGTCCACACATACAGGTGGGTTCAGTGTGCAATAATGTACTGATTTCTGGTTTTGTATCCATTTTTATGGATATTAAAGCCCAAAGCACGTATCCTACACTTACCTTGCAGCTATCAGCTGTCCAATTCAAATGGCATTACTAGTATTACACAGTATATAATAAAAAGGTACATGTAATCCGGGCTACCAGCTCAAGTCAACGCCCTAAACATCTAGGCCAAATGTCCAGCGCCTGTCAGAGGAGTCAGTTGGTACATGTAGCACTTGAAAGCTCACTGTTACACTTCCCCACAGGATCCCCATCATGGTGGGCACTCCCAAAGGAAACCTGATTACAGTAGTGGAGGCCAGGCAGTTCAGCTCGGGTGACTCAGGGCCAAAGTTCATGGCCATCAGGAGGTCAGAGGACAAAGGTCAGACTACTTTTCATTATTTGTTATTTAGTTAGCAATGTATATTGATACTCTTCTGGCATACAAAAGCATCTATACATATCAGATATGTAATTTAAAGTAAAAATACACTGTAGTTGCTAACTTCTCATCAATCATACAATGTATGTATTGTCTTAAAATGAAGAAGGAAAGAACCCTGCTTATAATTCAACAGTCAAAACAAGATTATAGTACTCTTACCAGTATTTGTGTTTCTTCCTCCTTGTCATGCAGGTTTCACCTGGTCAGAGATGGACTATGTCCTGAATGATGGCTCCTTCCAGGATGGGATGAACCTGGGCACCATCCTGGTGGACGAAATCACCAACGAGATCTTCATTTTCTACACCCACTGTGCACATTACTATGAGTGTAAGGTGTCGACAACCTACCTGGTCAGCAGTAAGGATGAGGGCAAGTCCTGGAGTCATCCCAGAAATCTCTCAGAGGAGATTGGTACCATGATGTTTGCACCAGGACCTGGATACGGTATTCAGGTTGGTCAACACAAAAGCATTTTTATCTTTCTTTGTTGCGTTTTTTATTTGTTGCCTTTTACTTCTATTTAAAATGTCTCTGTTATCAGTTCATGTACATGTATGTGTAGGTTTATCTCTCAGACCTCAGCCAAGTTAAAACACTTGTACATTGACTTCTACAAACTATATGTATTCCTTAAGTAGGAAAAAGTAGTAATTCTCTATGATCTGTCCTCATGAAAGACAAGTCAGTAGCTGTTGAGTTGATTGAGCTGTTCTGTCAGTACCATTTCTATTCTTCAAAAGTGATTGCTTTGCCATAGGTCAGTAAAGCAGGAGCCTTCTAGCCCCTGTTACCAGACTGATAAAAAAGCATTCTGTAAATTTTTGTGCTCTTTTAACTGTCCCTTCTGTGACTTTTTTAGAAAAAGTATGCTCCTCACAAGGGGAGGCTTCTGACATGTGGGCACTCCACACTGAACCTGAACGCCATCTCCTGTCTAGTCAGCGACAATCACGGGAAAAACTGGTCCAAGTACGACGCAGTCAAGAGCATCCCGTACGGCCAGCGCAAGAAGACGGGAGACTTCTGTCCAGGGGAACCTCAGGTAGACATCTTTTAAACGTGTTGTCTTACGTTTTTCCTTCCCTGCAGAAAAGGTACGCCCCCAACAAAGGCAGGCTGCTTACGTGTGGCCACGGCACGTTGGCTGGTGACGGTGTGTTTTGCTTGATAAGCGATGACCACGGTGCCCACTGGAGGTACAGCGGAGTCATGAAGAGTATTCCCTACAAGCAGTCCAAGAAAAGGGGGGATTTTGACCCAGATGAGAACCAGGTACAACCCAGGACATACAAACCTCCCCATCTTTCTTTCTGTAGTACTAGTATCCTGTATTTGGTTATACTGCTGTGGGGTCCCTGACACAGGGGTTGGCAGCAGTTGGCTAGTTTTCACACATTCTCTGTCTCTTTTTACTGTCATAATTGTCATATGTTTACTTTAAAGAAACTTTGCCTTGTTTGTGCATCTGTCTTCCCAGCAGTTATTGAATCAAATGCTTCAACTGTTTTCTTTTTCCTCTTTGTATTGAATATTGAACAATTTTTCCTTCTGAAATACTGGTATGTCTTCCTAGACTGTTACAAACCCAAAACCTAGTGCTGAGTTACTTTGTAGTCCCGCTGATTACACTGAACATGATTCAATGGATCTTTTGACTCCATATTGTAAATGAAATACAGCATCTTGCAAATCCTCCTGATGACCGATAGTCTATTTTGTACATTTTCCATAGCCAGTGGAGCTCACAATCCAATTCCATATTGTAATGAAATACAGTGTATTGCAAATCCTCCTGATAGCAGATTTTCCATTTTGTACGTCTCTCATTAGCCAGTGGAGCTCCCGGATGGCTCTATCATAGTGAACGCCAGGAACCAGTACCTGTACCACTGCCACTGCCGCATCATCATGAGGAGTTACGACGGCGGGGAGACCTTCCCCCTGGAGCATCTGTACTTCGACGAGACCCTGATCGACCCGGCCGTTGCCGCAGGCGTGTTCTACCACAACGGGGTCATGTACTTCAGCAACACTGCTTCTGAGGTCCATCGTAAGTAGCTGTTCTTCCGTCATCTCTATGTGCTTTACAAATACTGCTAGACATCGTCAGTAGCTGTTCTTAAGCATAATCATCATTGTCATTGTTGCTCAAGGATCCATTTCACCACTGCTTTCCACTCTCTTCTGTCCAGTGCTTCCTTCTTGCTCCCTCCCAAGTGAAACCCATCTCTAGGTCTCTCATGACTGTTTCCCTTGGGTTCCAGTTCAATGTCACTGAAGGGTGTCGTGTTCTTAGCATTCTTGCAATGCGGCCAGACCACCATACTGCATACTGCAGGCCAGAGTAGACAAACTGGGTTGTCCTAGTTTTCCTGCAAACTTCCTTGTTGGAAGTTCTTGTCCTTCCGTGTTCTTGCCATCTCAAGAATTGCTCTGAACCAAATGTGGTCTGCAACATCAAGGCATTTTTTTTGTCTGTCATTTTTATGCTTAAGGCATGTAAGAGATGTAAAGGTGTTGTGCCCAAAGATTAAGCCATTAATTTATTCCCAGCCCAAGAGACTGAGCCGTGTGTTTCTCTTGTGTTCCTCCCAGGTGAGAACATGATGTTGAGGTGGAGTTACGACAACGGTACGACATGGCCGGGAGCGCTGCCCATCTGGGACAAACCTGCCGCATACTCCACACTCATGATGCTGCCCACTAACGACATGGACGACCAGCAACATCTGTACCTGCTGTATGAAAAGGGAGTGAAGAGTTCAGCAGAAAGTATTTCCTTGGTGAAGATAAGTTTGTATGGCAACCTATGAGGAAACTCAGAGATTATGAACAGATATATCCATGTTTAACCTTCTCCCTGCTGCCTAACCCTGTAACCACTAGAGAATTGGTAGCCAAATGGCTACTTTAGTGTGCTAAAGGTCAATGTCCAGGATTTTATTGCATATCACGTTAAAGATATTCAGGGAATATTCAGTGAATATTCAATAACATGTGTCACAAGTGCAATTACAACTACAACTCACTCCACACATACATGTACCACACAACAGCGGACCTCCGTTACCTTGTGTTGCTAAGACTCTGCTTTGCATTCTGGATTTTTTCCACCATCTCTTCTAAATATCAATCCCAGTCTGTTGGCACTGTGCAGTAGATTTGTTTGTGACGTACTGCTTTGTTGCTTTCAGGTGGTAAATTTCATGTTTAGCTGCATATGAAGTCTTAAACCTATGCACAAGATCCACCAAGCAAAGAAAAAAATAGTTGCCATACAAGATAAGTAAGGATGTAATTTTTCTTACATACTACATGGATTACATGTAGAAAATGTATGTATATAGAGTATTTCAGTACTGGATTATAGCCATGAAAACTGCATCATGTAGAGGATTTTGTATTATCGAATTGATTTTAAACAACATAAGGTGCCATAAAATTTGCCAGACACCTGAGCAATATACAGGCATCTGTAAGTTTGTGTACTTTCAACTGTACTGTACTTAGTACATTGATGCTTAATTTCAATCTTACTGAGATTTCATCATTGATTGAAAATTGCCAGCTCGCAATCTTAATCACAAAGAGTTGAAATAGTTGTATGATGTATGTCTATGGGGCCAGTTGTTTTTCTGACACTGTTGTACAGTAGTGTCTGTACCCACCAAAGTGTTGTTTCTATTAATTGTTTTATAGAAAGAATTGAGATTGTAAAATTTAATTTAAAGGATCTAAGCATTTGAGTGTATATTCATGTACAAAGAGATTAATGTTAGCAATACAGGTATATATACAACTTTGTAAGTTTGGGAGCCATTGTAAACTAACCAGAATGGCACTCAGGCTATGTGGGTGCTGTTAGGCACCAAATGTTATATAGATTTATATCAAGGAGCTTACAGTGCTGGAGATCAATACAAATTTTCAAGTTTTCAGCATTCTTTGTCCTGTCTTTATCTAAGTACATGTACACAAATAATAAGGATGTCATACACAAGTAAGTGACAAAGAACACGGTTTCATGTGTTTTATACAGTCATATTTTCTCTGTTCGATAAAAAGCAGCATTGGCATCATAAGTGCACTTCCAAAAGAAAGTTTAAAAGAAATATCCTGAATAAAAGTCCTTGTTTAACACTTTGGTCCTCCACCGAGTTATCAAAATACACTGTACTGTAGAAATACAATGTACATGTAATCACTACATTTTGTACATACATATATGTACAGTTTAAACTTTAAGTGTATGATTTTACATACTGCAATGTTATATATGAACCATCACCATATGTGACTTCTACAAATAATAGATAGTGAATAACACAATCATTAAAAAATACATGAATACTGCATGTAGTGCATGTAAGACCTTAGATTATTGCACTCTTACGTGGTGGCAAATATCGTTAAAAATGGCTATAACTTGTAGAATTTGATGAATTTGGTCATCTAAGACTCATGATTATTTCACAATTCACCATTATATCATATTCTCACACTAACAACGATTAAAGGACAACATTCATCATAGCTCTCCATATATACTGATTTTTGCCAGAGAGATGGTGGAGTAGGCATTTTTCTGTCCCTTCTCGTACAGAAGATAGATGTATTTACTGTCCTCAGTGTCTGTATGAAGCATCATGAGGGTGGAGTAGGCTGCAGCATTAGGCCAGACTTGGTACGACCCAGCCCAGGTTGTGCCATTGTCGTAACTCCAACGTAGAGTCATGTCCTCTCCTGAAACAGAAATGTGAAGCCAATTATACAAACCTAGTTGTGTTGCATAAATACCCCAGTTGTCAACAAGACTAGGGGTACGTCCTGGTACGCAATCCAAATGAAAAGTATAAAAGAGTCCTGTATAAGAAAGGATAGTTCAAAAGACAGTGGGGTTTTCACATCCAATGTTTCCATGACCATCTGTCACCTTCTTCAGGACAACAATGACTGGTTCTGGTTTCTACACAATGGTCATCAAAACATCAGATGTGAAAACCTCTGGTTGTTGAATGAAGAACCTATGTATACTCTTAAAAGATCTCTTGCCAACCTGATGAAACTATTAACAGACCACAAAGTCCTGTATATAAACAGCCTTACTTGACTTGTCATTGGCCGGATTACTGAAAAACATGACTCCGTCGTGGTAGTACAGCCCAGCAGCCACCGCAGAGTCCACCAGGGTCTCATCAAAGTACAGGTGCTGCAAGGGAAACGTCTCGCCGCCATCAAAACTGCGGAACACGATACGGCAGCGACAGTGGTAGTGGTACTGGTTCCTGGCGTTGATCACTATGGAGCCGTCTGGTAGTTCTACAAGCTGGGGGCAAGAGCAGGAAAAGATGTTACCATTAGATGGTGTACTGTGGAAAAAGTGCAATCATTTACTATACATCAAAATTTTTTCATGGCACTTTTATATTCACAGCTATCATGGTCACTTCTGTACGACAAATTTACTATTACCACGAGCACCTGCCGCCACGAACATATAGTTCCACGAACACGTCCATTTTTCTCAGACCACGCAATTTTGCTACCACGAATATAAAGTATTTACAGTACTTAGTGAGGAATGTCCTCAGGACACCAGTCTCCCCTTGTGTGGCTCTAACTTTTCCAAGTAAAAGCAAGAAATAAAGTCGATACCTGGCTCTCATCTGGATCAAAATCGCCCGTCCTTTTGGCCTGATTGTAAGGAATGCCAGTCATGGCCGAGACGCTCCGCCAAGTCTTCCCGTGGTCGTCACTCGCTATGCAGAAGACCCCGTCCGCCGGGAGCGTGCCGTGCCCGCAGGTAAAAAGTCGGCCTTTATACGGTGGGTACTTTTTCTACAAAGAAAGGGAAGAACAAGCAGTCATATCTACCTCTGTCTCTCCAGGGACAAAGTCTCCAACTTCATGCTTGCCGGTGAAGGGAATAGACAGTAGCGCCTGTCCGGCAGCCCACGTTCTCCCGTGGTCATCGCTGTAGGCACAACTGACCATCCTGCCGTGTTTTGGATGTGAGTGGCCACATGTGACCAAACGGCCTTGGTAGGGAGCATGCTTTTTCTGGAAATCAAACATGGAGTAAAGACATGTTACATGTATGAGACTGCAGTGTTTTGGGGGTCAGGTATCACAGTGGCACAATTTCTTTTTACTTTGGCAAGATTTGTGATCTTCCTGCATCTACTTTCTTTTAAATAGTTAGAAACTTTTTCACAGCTCCTATGGTCAAATATTTAAAAAAAAAAAAAGAATGTTTGAGGCCTGAATGCCAAGCACCTTATCCCAAAACACTGCAATCTACATACTTTTTAAGAAGCTGAGTACTTGAACTTGAAGTAAAACCTGCAAAAGCTGTGCTTCAAAAGAAGTAAAAAACAGACATGTATTACAATGTCAGCAGCAAGGACAACATTATACTGACTGAGAAAAAAAAGCACAGAAAGATCATGGCTAAAAATAGATATATTGCAGCTGAAAGAGATAGGTTTCTATGGCAATATCTACAACCAACATAGAATATATATTTTGGTTCTAAGCACCCTGCCTTTAATCAGTTTACCTGTATGCCAAACCCCGGTCCTGTTTCAAACTCCCTGCCGTGCATGCCAATCATGCCTGTGATGTTCACCGGCTGTCCCCAGGTTTTCCCATCGTCTGTACTGTTCACCACGTACGTCGTGGAAAACGTGCACTTCTCGAAGTGCGGGCAGTGGGAGTAGAAGATAAACATGGTTGCTGTCTCTTCGTCCACGAGAATTGAGCCCAGCCCGATACCGTCAAAGTAGGTGCCGTCATCTAACACATATCCTAGAGGCTGCCATGTCATACCTATAGAATGATTTTAATCATAAAAATGTTAAATACCAATTGGCGTTATTGATTAGCAGTGTGAAATCAACACAGCAATCCTGATGTCATATACTTCTTTCAAAATTTTTTTTCATATAGACAAAATAAAACAGTCTTCAATTCTTTTTCTTTGAAAGTTTGACTTTTGGTTTGGTTGCCCACGATCATGACAATGATTACTCTGGCATACTCATTTTCACCTGAGTGAAGTCAGGAAAGTCGGTTTAAGTGCCTTTCCCAAGGCCTAGGGCACAAGGTCGGTGACTTGGCAGGATTCGAAGCCAGAACCTCTTGGTTCAGAGCCGAATGCTCTACCGTTACTCCACATGACCCCCAGTCAACAAACCTTCCCGCTGCATCAGACGATAAGGTAATGACAAGGTCATGGTCAAAGTAACCTCTCACCTTTATCCTCTGACCTGCGGATGGCCAGGAATTTTTCCCCGGCATCACCAGCATTGTACTTCCTGGCTTCACACACGGCGACCAGGTGACCTCTTGGCGTGCGGGACAGCAGCGGGATCCGGTACGAACTCACGCCGCCCTGGCCCCCGCCGGCAAGCCATATTACCTGCTCCTCCAACAGTAATGGACTGACCTAAAATGAAAGAAAAACTCTCAATGAATTGTTATGTGTATTGTCATCAGCAATTAATTGTGCATCAGCAATTAACACAATTTCTTATTTCTTTCTTACCTTGATCATGCATCAATTTGTTTGATCAATTGATTTTCCGTTGAAATGTGATGGAAAAATCAAACAGCTCATGATTATCAAAATACAGTTGGGTTCAAGATAAACAGGGAGATTATTGTCTTATAAGGTTATCTAACCTGCATTCAGGACAAAGATTGCTGTTTTATGCACCGTTGACCACCCAATAGAAATGCATTATGCCAATAAACTTCAAATCATGATCGTTCAATTATGGAGCATTTTGTTTTCATTCACAGACTTCCTTTGTTTGATCAAGAGCTATAGGAGTTTGTTTATTCAGGTGATCACAAATTACAACACAGCTACATAAATGATCAACGTCGTCTAATACGTTAGTACAGCGCGGTGCTAGTTTATAACTACACCAAATCATAACAGAAAACTTAAGCTCTCACTTTTCGTTGCGTTGGACCCAGGAAAGTGGCGAAGGAGGGCAGAGCAGACACCAAAACAACAAACGCTGAAACTATCACAACAAGCTTCACTTCAGCCATCTTGCTTATGACGACATCGTCATGTGACCACGCCCTCTGTTGTTACAGACAATAGGAAGATTCCACTTTTCTGTCACAAAGGGTTGAATTTACTAGTAAATGTTTTGAAGGACTTCTTGGCAAATGTGCTAGAGTAATCATGCCTTGTCCTGTGTACGTAACGTTACAGGTATGCTGGGCCCCATCGAAAATCAGCTTTTAGCGATTCAACTCTGAAGCGCGCAGGTTTCAGGCCCTGTAACATAGAGCCTTAGCTTCCATGTTATTGAGCATTCGGTACAGATCACATTTAAGTTTGAGTTATTAAGTTTATCTAAGTGTAATTTGGTTGAAACATTACATGTATCTACCTTTCCTTTGATCCTCCAAACTAGCCTGGTTAGGAAACCTATTTTAGCTCCCAAAGTTAGCTCCCTCAGGCTACGAAAAACTGACGGCGTCCTTGGTGCTGATTGTGCTATCCTGGTAAGAGTTGGTAGATGTACGGTATTTACAATAGACACAAAATCTCAGACTTTGGTGTTTTCTACAACACTATATATCATGTCTGGCCGATCGGTGTGGAGTACAGTCTTGCAACGTCCTGCCCCGTCCCCTGGGACTACGGATTTACTCTGGAACCGTTGCCAGGTTCAAATTTCAGGAAAAAAGATGTTCTAGAACGGGGGATTGTTTGGTGGGGGATGTGCATTTAGCGTTACCTCGGATAACCCCGGATCGGACACCATTCGGGAACAGTTCAGTAAAATATTCTACATTCAAATCATTATTAGAAGACCTAGCCTGGTATCCAGTCTGATCGTGATTGGGGTATTGGGGTGTTCAGGCAGGTTGTGTCTTCGGGGGCTCTAAGAGCTTCCCCCGCCCAGTGCAACAGACCGTCCCGGTAGGAGTGTTACGCTAATCAGAGACAGTATGCTTGGGGATTTGGTTTCCCCCCAACACGATTCGTGGAGGGCTAATTAATCTCTCGTGAAATACATACCGGGAAACCTATGTGAGGCGGGCGACCGGGCCAGAGCTCTTACGGCCCCGAGCTCTTACGGCCCCGACCACGATCAGACTGGATACCAGGCTATAGAAGACCACAAATATCGAAAATGTGTATACTTTTAATAGAAAACACTGTTTCCTCAGACTGTGTAACATTGTGCCACAACAGAGCTAAATCTATCAACACTAAATCTAAGAAATCAGCTGTTGCTGTCGTAGTTCTTTCGTTACCTGGCAGTGGGGACATCTAGCGGTTCTTGAAATACTTGCAGCTCCCTGACGGATTTTTACTGCAGTAATATTTTTGGATCGTTGTGTGCCCATAATTTGTTAACTTTATCAAAACATATCCTGCTCTAAATAAGTAAATGAATACTAATATTGTATTGCTGAATACATTTATTGGAATCCAACTATGACATAAACAGTGGTCATAATTTTTTCCACATTGTGCACCCAAAGTATGTAATAATATTAGGAATTATTCATTTGGCAGATGTGGTGAAATTCGGAGATTCACCATGTATATACATGTTGAAAGTGTCCATAGGTGTTTTGCTGTGGATATAAAAGTACTGCATGTTCCAGCATCCTCTTTAAAAATCTAGTGGCTGGGTAGATTTATATAAAATCAGTACATAAGGAATATATACAACATCTCAAACAACAAAACAGCTTGTTTAGTAGGTGACTACTGTGTCCCTTTCACAGTGCAAATATTGCTTCTGAATAATTTTGTAAAAAAAAATTTCCTGGCACGATGACACCTGAGTGCAAAGATAACTGTCTTCTTGCAACCCCCAATGTTGTTTTTTTCTCATTGGGTGATGACAGGTCATACTAGGACAGACCTTATTTTATCCATCACGATGAAGCACTGTTTACTGTTACTTAGTACAAACTCTTTGGACAATCAGATGTGTCTGTTACTATCACAGTATCAGCTACAACAGTAGGAAGTTGATATTGAACCCTAAAATCTCTTAGTCAATCCAACTCCTTAAAAAGTCGTTCTCAGAAGGAGCACATCATCCAGCCCTTTACTTCTTGCCTGCTGGAGTTTCAGGTGCTGAAAAAGAAGCAAAACAGTTTGACATTGGTGATTTGAAAAATTGTGAAACTTGACAGTTAATGTTTCATACTTAACTTAACATTTACTACAATCACTTCAGAAGTATAATACATGTACCTAAAAAGACTGACTTCAATGTTGCTGTAACTTATCTTTCACAAGATGGATCCAAAGGTTTACATCTTGTTCCTAAAAACTACACAAAGTAAGCTTTTTTTAACCTTCACCCTGCTAAGGTAGCCATTTGGCACCAAATTTGTACATTGTATTGTATTGGTTATAGTGAGTACGCAGCAGGATGAAGGCAAAAGTTGACACCACAGTAAGCACCCTCCTACCCTGGCCTGAGATTTTCAGCATGACAGTTTCCATCTGTTGTTCTAGTTCGTTCTTCTTGTCCAGATAGTCCTGAACGGAAGCGTCGGTGGTGTTCTCTAACCACTGCTCCTTTTCTGTCAGAGCCGCATTCGTGGATGACTGCAGGAAATCAACATCATGAACATGTCAATGACATTGGTTACAAAAGAGATTAGAAATTAGTGGGTCACAATAAATCCTAGTACAAATAACAAAACAAAACAAATAAAAAGAATGTTACATCTGATATGCTAAGTAATGATATCATCCCAATCATTCAGTAAAGTTGAAACGTTCTTACTTTTTCTTCCTTGGTTAGCTTTGCTGCTCCCATCTTCTCAGGGTCTGCCAGGGTTTCCCTCATCGACGCAACGTAAGATTTCAACGTTTGTCTCGCTTCTGTGTAGGCAGAAGGAACATATATTTTATATCAAGACTTCAGAGTCATTTCTTATGTCCTTATGCTGCTTGCGCCACTGCTTATTTGGAGAATAAGGGAATACTAGTACATGCAATCTAATAAGTTTGACAGAAAAAAAGTGCTTTACAAAATATATATACCAGTATATTTCACCAGATCTAACTGTGTATAAAACGTGTAACATTATACATGATACAGTTTCCTCACCTTGTCTATCTAGATACTGTACGCAGTCGTCCATCCCGTATCTGACGGCGATCTCCCTCGCCCGCTCGCCGTGGTGCGACTTCTTCTGAAGGTCGGCCTGGAACTGTACCAGGATCTTCAGACACCCCAGCTTGCCCCAGGATGCTGCCCGGTGGAGCGCGGTGTAACCTGGGGAGAAACAAGGTCTGTTAAACCAAGGGGCTGCTCCAGAAATACCAAATGACAAAAATGTGGGTTGAACTGATTCATAGAAGGCCACAATCCTTTCTTTTTTAATATCGTGGATTTGTTCTAGCTATTTGTTGGCAGTTCCAAAAAAATAAAGGGGTTCCTCAAGCAGGTTGTTTTGGACTACATGTGCATTCTTCAAGTATGAAATGATGAAGAAAATATGCAGTAAATGGCAGTAAATGTCAATAGCAGACACATCCAGAATATTTTCATTTTGCCGCCCTGAAATAAAGTTTTCTTCCAGGTGGATAAGTTTTGTAGGTGATAGATGAATTTGTCCGACTCTCACCCCTGGGTGTTGCGATGTTTGGATCAGCCCCTCGTACCAGCAGCTCCTTCACCACGTTGTCTCTCCCCAACATGGAGGCCATGTCCAGCGGAGACTTCCCTTCCAAGTCTCTCTCATTCAGTCGTTCCTGACAGAAGGAAAAAATTGGATTAAAATTTTGTACTGAATGTTGTTCTTACTGTGGCATATAACTAACCTTAATGGATGGAAACAAACAGTGTGAAGTTCTGTTTCATACTTTGTCGATGGAATTTTTTTTCGGACAACTTATCCAAATACAATGTACAATAGTTTGTTTTTTCTTTCTCAATGGGTACAAAAACAAATACACTCCTTTTCTACAATGGACTTCATTAAAGAAGGAAGTATTTGTCGTATTCATATAAGAAGAGAAAGGGTAACATATAATGATGGAATCCTTGGGGACCAAGTTAGTCAATTAAAGCCCTGTTACAGTTATACCTCCGTCTCCAGGGTTAAATTAATATAGATGCGTCAAAACAAAAGACCAACCGACAGGATATCTATCAGCATCGATGCCCCGTGTGTGTCCTACCTGGATCTGTGGATGGTAAGGGTCTTCTTCGTCGTCCAAAGCCCGGCACAACCGCGACACCTCCCCGCTCAGGGCGGCTGCCATGGCCAGGTTGATACTCAGATCGGGAGGAGGGGGGGCGGGCTCCTCCGACTCTTGGTTTTCTTCTTCTTGGGCCGCCGTCATGGCTCAAACTAAACTTTATCAGCTAAAAAATGAAGATACAGGCGTATACGGGTGCACTTATGTTGTAAAAATATTGCAAAACCGGGAGAAAAGTCCTGCAACTTTTCCGAAAATGTCCCAGACAAGTCTCCAACTTTTTAGTTGTAGCAACGGCGTGACGTCACGACGGACGATTCCACTTTTTGAAACGGGGGAGAACAGGTCTGAAAATGATCGAGTGCCCGGATGGATATCCCATAAAGCATTGCAGTTTCCGGAAAGGTACGCTTTGTACAGACTACAGATTTCGGAGACAAATTTCTCCTAAAATTTCACGTTTTACAGGTAAGAATTGTTGTTTTCTCGGTGTACAAGTACGCAGAGAATATGTGTGAACACCGTCAGAGTGGCATAATAACGGACATTGAAATTCAAAGTGTTTTTTAGGGACGTGTTCTGGGCCAAAAATTTCAAGCCGAACGCCATGTTTGTTTGTGTCTGCTAGAATGTCAAGTAGAATATCTAGGAAAGTCAATTTTACTCTTCAAAACCAGCGTTTTACAGAATATGATAACTTTGATACTGTTGCGTGATAGACAATAAACCAAATTCCTGCTTACTTGATTTGCTGCAAATCCCAAGAAGACAGCTTTGGTGCAAATAAAACATTTTTCTTGACCTGTAGGAAATAAAGGTATAAGGTTACATCCCAAAGATGATAAAGCAATATAATTGATATTTTTCAGATTAGAATGTGAGAATCTGTTATTTCCAACTTGCACAATTAATATTGTATACCAAGTACAGGCGACCATAAATTTTGCAGCCATGATCTAATAACCCAAGAGCTGTAATATGATTATATTATAGATATCAGATATCATGCTTTTTCCTGATATTGCCATACTGATAATAGATTAATTATTACCCATCAAGATATGTAAGAAAGCCACCTCCAGGTTTGGTACTCATTCCTCTCTTTAAAGCACGATAGCAGGCTTTGAAGTTCTAAATTGTTGGATACAGTTATACTTTTAATAGTTTTATCATCATTTCATGATATTTTAGACTATTGGTTCTTCTGTACCCATATAAGATTCTAGCAGTTCTATGTCTAAAAGGTTCTATCACAGTAAACGAGTCAAATTGTGTGGGGCTTGAACTGTGTGGAAAGTCATGCTCTGCAGCTCTCACATCTGTGTTTGTTCTTTCCAGCCTGGTGACAACTGTCCCCTGTCAGGCATGGCGGCCCACATGCACCCCGTCACTCCCCAGGAGGAGGAAGTGCCACGCGCCAGGATGGCGTATTCCTCCGACAAGCACCCCAGGCAGACCTTGGAGGCTATCAACTCCTTACGCAAGCGGCGCGAGCTCTGCGACGTGGTGCTGATCGTCGGCGACCGTCGGATCTACGCCCACCGCGTCATCCTGGCCGCCTGCAGCCCGTATTTCCACGCCATGTTTACGGGAGAGTTGGCAGAGAGTCGACAGACGGAGGTGATCATTCGGGACATTGATGAGCGGGCCATGGAGCTGCTTATAGACTTTGCGTACACGTCACAGATAACCGTGGAAGAGAGCAACGTTCAAACACTCCTGCCCGCAGCCTGTCTGCTGCAGCTGCAAGAAATCCAAGAAGTCTGCTGCGAGTTCCTGAAAAGACAATTGGACCCGTCAAACTGTCTTGGCATCCGAGCCTTCGCAGACACTCACGCATGTAGAGAACTGTTAAGAGTGGCTGATAAGTTTACACAACACAATTTCCAAGAGGTAAGAAAAAGAAGAACGATCCATACAACAAATTTGATTACGCCATACCTACATTTTGTATACGGTTACGTATATAGCAGAGTTTTATTGTGTAATTTATGATGTTACACTTATGAACAGTATGGCACACATACAAACTGGTTGTAAGAGGATCACTAGTTATGGGTTCACCACACCACGAAGTGGTGTGGTGAAACCATATTGCTTTTTCTGATGTTTCTTCTCCTTCTCCTCCTCCTCCTCCTCCTCCTGCCATATCTTTAAATGGATTCAGCTTCTTCATTTTAGGGCCTAAGGTCCTGAAATTTGGTATGGAGGTACAGTGGGCAAATACCCCTAGGCGTTTTTTAAATTATTGTGATACAGGCTTTTAGAATGGTTTTATTTGAGTTTTTTGGCTGTGTTATAGCAAATGTATTACTGTGTTAGTCTGCCTTGTTTACCACGTTTGGGTATGAGTCATCAGAATGGAATGCAGGGCATCAACCAATAGGCATGCAGCTTTCCTCTATACTTCTTGCTGATTGGCTGTTGGGATTTAACTTGATTAACACCTGCACAGAAGCATTTCCATACTGACAGTATGTCTGTATTCAAGTGTTTTGGTAGGTATTTCAAGCTTTCCTGCTCCAGCATTGGAATGCCGGGCATGGACGTTTTTTTTTATTTTGAAAATCAACAGTTTGCATTATGCAATTAAAAATCCTAACCAATAAAGTAGGGAATAGCTATCCAACTGTTGTTTTAGTTGTATTTTACTTCATATTATAGTTATATCAATGTAAATCATTGTTTTCCCTTGTGTTTCCCATTCTTTCCCTGCCATGTCGTAAAATGTGGTGAACCCATCGCTGTATTTGCTCCAAAGCAAATATTGGCCTTTCTAGTTTGCTCTGAAATTCCTGACATAGTTTCCGCTAATGCTTTTCATATGGTAACACAATTACCGTGCAGGTGTGCGCTGGCTACCTGTTTATAAACAACGTTGCTGATACGTACTGTAAACCTACCTTTTCTAAGGGAGGCCTGACCTGAATACCAAACATGCCTACACTTCAGCGCATTCGCCCACAGCTGGTTTATAGCTTGGGGTTTGGAAGAAATGTTGAGGCCTAGCATACTTACTGTGGTATAGGTAGTTTATATAGCTGACTGGGTCAGTCCCAGTAGCAGTACACAGAAGTTAAGAGCACTACATAGGAACATATCAATTATCCTACATCTAGCAGGTATTTTGTAATCAATGCATGTCCTGGTAAGTTGAAGTTTAGTACACCAAATTACATGTACCTGAAAAAGTACAAAGCCCATGTTTGCCAACTGAATTTGAGACGTTTCTTTTCATTGGCTTAGGTAATGGAGAGTGAAGAATTCATGCTGCTGCCAGCCAATCAGTTGATAGATATCATCTCCAGTGATGAGCTGAATGTCCGCAGTGAGGAACAGGTCTATAACGCTGTCATGTCGTGGGTCAGATACAACCTGCCAGAGAGAAGAAATCAGTTACCTATGGTACGTATTGGTAGGCTTCAGGTGGTAAATATATGTATATAAAACCTGCCAATTTTAACTTAACTTTGACTATGTTACTGCATGTAGCTTAACTTACAACATTACTACAATCTAGCAATTAGTGTGTGTTCATGTATGCAGGTCACTGTATTGTTGTGTGTGAATCAGTGCCTCCTACCAGAACTGTAACAAACAGCAGTCTACAAATCTTGCTCCCAAAACAGCCTGGAAACTTGTTGCCACATGCATAAGTTATAACTAACTGTGAAAGACCTTACCTATGTAACTTCAGATACAATTTCAAACATTGTATTTTCCTATCTCAGAATTGTTATTATTTTACATTTTTTAGAAAATTACATACATTGTACAACATTGACATTAGCTTCTATGTGTTGTCCTCTCCATAGGTGTTACAACATGTGAGACTGCCACTGCTTAGCCCCAAGTTTTTAGTAGGAACCGTTGGTGCAGACCTTCTTGTAAAAAGCGATGAAACTTGCCGAGACCTTGTAGACGAAGCCAAGAACTACCTTCTGTTGCCCCAAGAGAGACCGTTGATGCAAGGACCAAGGACACGACCACGAAAACCAATCCGCTGTGGGGAGGTGCTCTTTGCAGGTACGTACCATTCGTATACAGATGTCCTGTCTGTGTGTTGATCTCTTGTGCACATTTAGTTCCTTATAAGATATGGCATAAGTACCTTACAGGAGAAAGGGGTGATCTAGAAAATTTTATCAGTGTACCAATAAGGAACAGTTTGGAATTTTTGGAAGCCAGTGAAATTTGAATAATTTTTTCACTAAAAAAAACACTAAGAAAGACTAGTTCAAGCAAAGTATATCAAGATTCATGGGACAAAGTTTATGATCTACATGTAGATGTCTGTGTGCTGTTTCTGTGATTCTTAGGTTTTTGTGCAGTCTTTCTTGAGTTTCTTTGTCATCTTGTGTGTCTTTGCTGTGGTGTGAGTTTGAGTTTCTGTGAATTTGTCACCATTGTTGTTGTACTTTGTGGTGGACGTCTGTCATGTTGGTTAGAGTTTGTCCAGTGTGTCCAGTCAGCTCAATGACATAGGTGTACATTGTGTAGCTTCAAACATCAGTGTAAGTTAGACTTAGAGCAATAACAGTCTGGAGATGTGAGGCTGATACATGGGAAAGGCTGAGATTAAGAATGTATGAGTAAGTAGATATATTGTATACTAGTTAGCAGCCATCTGTACAAACACAGCCTAGGTTTGTATATTTGTTATGTTGTTGAAACAAAGTTAAGGTTATTTCGTTTTTATGTGTTCATGTACATGTATGTTAATATGTTGTTTTTTAGAGTGCCTCTGAGGTCCATGAAAAGTATCTACTAGTATCTTGTCATATGAGAATGCACAAGTGGCTGTATGTAGTATTCTTCATATCAAGGTAGGAAAAGAAAAATGAATGTGATCTTCTTAGCATGTAGGGGCAAGGAGCACATGTTGTTTATCATCGACCTCATGTTGGTACCAGTATATATCAAGGTAGGAAGAGACAAATATATGTAAATGTGATCCTCTTACTCACCTACGGGCAGGGAGCACATTTACGATTTACTTGTTCATCATTGAGCTCGTGTTGGTACATTACTGGCAACTGTCAGCCAACGTGACGGAGTCCACACCGCGTACGTCTGTCTGGTCTGGACCTAACGATAAACGTTAGAAACTGTCCTTGCAGTGGGCGGCTGGTGCAGCGGGGACGCCATCTCCAGCGTGGAGCGCTACGACCCACAGACCCACGAGTGGCGCATGGTGGCCTCCATGAGCAAGCGGAGATGTGGCGTCGGCGTGGCAGTGCTGGATGATCTGCTGTACGCTGTGGGCGGCCATGACGGATCATCCTACCTGAACAGTATCGAGAGGTGAGAGTTGTCTTGGGAATGATAATTCACTAAAAAGAGTTGCTGTTACTAGTGTTAGCCCCCTTCAAACCCAACAAACCCCTGCAAAATTAAAACAGTCTCTTGGTGTAAATGAAACACTGGTTATGTTGAAAAGGACTTTTCAACCACCCTGAACAGTATCGAGATGTGAGGGAAGGGAACAGGGTTCTCTTGGGAATGATAATTCATTAAAAAAAGTTGCTGTTAGCCCCCTGAAAACCTTGCTAACAGTCTAGTGGTCCAAATGAAACACTGGTCATGTTGGAAACAGACTTTTCAACTATCCTTAACAGTATCGAGAGGTGAGAGAAGGGAATAGGCTGTCTTGAGAATGATACGCATCTAAAAGAGTGGGGGTGAGCCTGTTTGTGCTCTGGCCAAAATCTTTTCCAGCTAACTTTATGGGTAGCCCTTCATAATAGCCGGCAGCTAGTTTAGCAACTTTGGCTGAAACTGTAAATAGGAAGATAGTCTTCTTTCCAGTTTCCTAGGTTTTGTTTATGCAGATTTCTGTACACTGCAACAGTATATATGGCACTCTAGATGTGTAGTCTAGATGGAACAAACTGCATTGTCCACTTGCTCACCAAATCATCAATGTCCAACGTTTGCATCTACATGTGCTAGATTTCCACACTTCCAAGCTTTACGCAACTATTTACTGCTGATTTCCCAGACATTGGCATCCTCCCCCTCACAAAGAATGACCGTGTCAAACGTAAAGGTGGCTGATAACTGAAAGTGAGCACTTCACATGATGTCCGGTTGCGTCTGTCTGGAGGAAGACATCCATAAGAAATAGTTCCGTTCTCCATTTGCCTAATTGTCTCCAATCAGAGGAGGTGAGATGGGCCGGTGCAGACAGATTCTGCAGGAGAAGAATGGCCACAGTAAATGTGCAGATAAATCAGCCCTTGTTAGGAGGCAATTTAGTTGTCTTGTCCACCTCAGGCTGTCAGAGATAAGAATGCCCAGTCTGCCGAATTTATAGTCGGTTTGAACTTAGATTGCAGTTCTTTCACAAAGTTTCTTGTAGAGAGATGTACAGTTTACTGAAGAAAGAAGACATCAGGACCAACATTTCATTTTTCTGAATAACTGAAGAGCAACCTCAAAGATCCTAATGCACAGCCACTTCGGCTTGTACATAAGAAACTGCTAGTACAGTGCAGTTATCATTTACATGGCAGTACAGTGCAGTTAGCATTTGTCAGTCGTATATCAAGGGTTGTACAGCGCAGCTTTATAACTCTGTATTGGTATAGCTTATAATATATAACCCCCTTTAGCATAACACACCAGCTTTGCAGGCACATGGCACAGCGGCAGGTAGCTATATTATTACACCGAACTACCTGTTATACCCATGACGATGTAGCAATTCTATTTTTGCACTGAATTCATGGAAAGACATTCTTAGGTTTACCAGCCTGTGCATGTTTTTTCGTGGACCCGGCATATACTAGTACATGACGACTCTGTTCCTGTTTCAGGTATGACCCTCAGACAAACCAGTGGTCGAGCGACGTGGCGCCTACCAGCACGTGTCGCACCAGTGTGGGTGTGGCGGTGTTGGATGGTTATCTGTATGCTGTGGGAGGGCAGGATGGCGTCAGCTGTCTCAACATTGTAGAAAGGTGAGCTTTAATATTGTGGATACACCATTATAGTTGACAAACAGAAAAGTGTTAAAATTGCAAAGAAATGTAAGATACATGCACAGTACTTGGAACTGCATATTCATCTATTGAATACTAGTTTTCAGCAATTTGTACTGGTACATGTACATATGAAATACATGTTTTGCGTTCATCTTGAATCTGAAATGTACCGTGGCCGACAAGTACAAAATTTTACACCGCAACTTTTGGTGTTTTACACCGCAACTTTTGGTGTTTTACACTGCAACTTTTGGTGTTTTACACTGCAACTTTTTCTGTGTTTTACACTGCAACTTTTGCTGTGTTTTATACTGCAACTTTTGCTGTGTGGAAAACTTACACCCCTCCCCTTTTATAATGGACGGTCCCCCTGTCAGGTCAAAGGTGACAAAGATGGCGGCGGCAAGTCACAAGCTGACGTCTAGGGACATTAAAATGAAGAAAAACGATGTCCATACCCAATAATAATGAACTAACCTGCAGAAAATTTATGTCATTGCTGTTGATGTCTGGAGCTGGATATCTGACGTCCTTGATAAATTTGTTGTGACGCATGGCAGCAAAAAGCAACATAATTTGTAATCACTGGACCTGGTCGAAACATTTTTAAATTTATCCCGGTCTATAGGCCAAAGCTAGAAAAACCTTTAGAAAAAAACTAACGTCACAACGTAGCCAAGCTTTTCCTCTAAAAAACTTATCCTTATGCACGAAAAGGATAACTCAGTCGACGTAGTTTGCATGCCATCGTTGTCACCTTTGACCTGACAGGGGGACCGTCCATTATAAAAGGGGAGGGGTGTAAGTTTTCCACACAGCAAAAGTTGCAGTGTAAAACACAGCAAAAGTTGCAGTGTAAAACACAGCAAAAGTTGCAGTGTAAAACACCCAAAGTTGCAGTGTAAAACACCAAAAGTTGCGGTGTAAAACACCAAAAGTTGCGGTGTAAAATTTTGTTCTTGTCGGCCACGGTAGAAATGGTACAAGTAGATCATGTAGATGACACAAATGAGGATGAAGGGTTCACAACTTTAGTTGACCAGTTATATTTAGCCCAGTACTGACACATATACATGTTATGTCGATGAAAGACATCCAGGTAAAGAGATACACAGGAAATTGTTACTGAAACAGCTGAATAAACTTTGAAAACTGTCAGACATTTCAAGTAGCATCCACTACAATCCACTAGTAGCATCAGTGACTGACATGTACATGTTATCCATGGTTTTGTCGCCAGGTATGAACCCCAGTCCAACCGGTGGACCAAGGTGGCCTCCATGAGCACCCGGAGACTGGGCGTGGCCGTGGCAGTGTTGGGAGGTTACCTGTACGCTGTCGGCGGGTCAGACGGAACATCACCCCTCAACTCAGGTAACAATGGTTCAGCCCTTCCTCTGTCTGTCTGAGAGTTGAGGTTATCTAAATTGTGAGCTATATCTACACACAGGTGCGAAACACTGTTAAATAACCAGTTAACACTTGAATCATGATGTTGGGACCCTGCCAGAGCTAACTGGTTATCATCAGTACCGGGAGTTGTAAAGTACGAGGCCAGGAGGCCAGACATTATAGGAAGTACTCTGATAAAAGTGTTATTGTACACCACTGCATTTGTATCAGGTTGTATATACTAATGAGTTCAGAAACTTGATGTGTAACAGTTCAGCTTGTCTGACATAGACTGAACTTGCCTTTTCTTAAATTCTACTGTATATCTTTGCTATCTTAAGAGCAAGTGTTGTGAAACTAGCTGTACAGAAACTTCATCTGTAGCTGTAAAGGGATGTTTAATGGTGTACACTTAGCATCAGCTAACTTAAGCGATTCTGTGTTTTTTGTGAATTCCATTCCTTTACATCAATGGAGGTTAGACATCCAGGAAATGAGATGTTCAACTACAGAGTCCATTAGTAGCTGACAAACAGTAGTGGAGGCTACTTGAAATCTGTCCAGTTGCTTTAGTAACAATTTCTTTGCATTTTCTTCCCCTTCCTCTGTCCCTCAGTGGAGAGATATGACCCCAGAACCAACAGGTGGTACCCTATAGCGCCGATGGGCACACGGCGGAAACACCTGGGCTGTTCCGTCTACAACGACAAGCTCTACGCGGTCGGTGGGCGGGACGACGCCACAGAGCTGAGCAGCGCAGAGTGCTACGATCCTCGGATGAACGCCTGGAGTCCTGTGGTGGCTATGAGCTCACGGAGAAGTGGGGTAAGTAAGGCTAGATGACCTGTATATTGTGTCGTAAATGTGATGATTTTGAGTATTAGTTATCTTTTCATGTAAAGCAATTATTAACCTGTGAATACCAGTAGTTGAAGCAAGGTAAAATGTTATCTGTGTTAGCATTTATTTGTGAATGAAAAAGACCTCATAAACTGAAAGGCGTAAAGATGTACAGTTGATCATAGTCTCCCAATAGGTTGGAACATTGCCTTTTGCAAGAGCTACTTCTGAAGACCGGTGGTCATCATTTTAATTTCTTTCACACTTCCATTCTAGGTGGGTCTAGCGGTAGTGAACGGTCAGCTGCTCGCTGTGGGAGGCTTTGACGGAACCACGTACCTAAAAACGATAGAAATATACGACCCGGACGCGAACACATGGCGCATGTACGGCGGGATGAACTATCGCAGGCTGGGAGGGGGAGTCGGGGTAGTGAAGATGCCACAGTGCGAGTCCCACCTCTGGTGACCCACAGAGACCAGTGTTCCCTCCAAACCCAACAAGCCTGAACACCCCCGCAAACAGAGTCTAGTGGTCCAGATGAAACACTGGTCATGTTGAAAGGAGACTTTTTATCCACTTCGCTGCCAAACTCAGTAACTTATATACAAATTTGCTGCCAAAAGAATACCAAGGCAGGAAGAATATTAAACTTCTAGTATCCACTTGAGTCCTTTGCAGGCTGAATAAATAGTAGAAATGGGCCTAAAAAGGGGATATTATTGGCCAGGGAAGTTGGCTGGCCATAGAAGGTTCAACTGGTCCTTATATGGCTGGCCAATTATATACATTTGTACCAGTATTCCCCTTTAGGCCAATTTTGACGAATTATTCAGCCTGCAAAGGAGTCTGGAGGAGACTATTAAAATTACAGGTGTTTTGTTCTTTCGTGCACTAAAGTTGTGTGCAGTATACTAACCCACTGTGCATACATAACATACACTCAAGGTAGTTTGGTGGTCATGGCATGAAGCTTTTCAAAAGCTCATGTAGACTGGTAAGGGAGTTCTATGGTCAGACAGGGATGACAGGCTAGAGTTTGAGGGGAATTTCACTGGTCCAAGTTGGATAAATCTGTATCATTTGTGTAAAGTTTTTGTACAGTATAATGTGAATTGCTTGGCATAGCCATGCTGTTGAATTGAGGAACTAATGTGAAGTATGTTGTAAGTGGTAGGATTAAGTATACACCTTATTTAAAAAAGAATTGTACAGCCCCTGCTAAAATTGCTGCACTGCATAAGGCATGAATTTTTATTTTATTTCTTTTTTTTTAATTTTTCAAAGTTATTTTTGTTTATTATTTCTCTTTTTTTCAAAAAGGGTAGCAAAGAAATTGTGATAGTAATATAAGTATGCTGTTTGACAGAATACAATACTACTTTTTTAATCTAATTTTTTCACTCTTTTATTTTATGGCATTGGAAAAGACACTAAACCAATTGCCTTGTTTGGGAGGAAGTCTGGAAATCCAATAAGCTATTTTGTGCAGCACAATCAAGCTGACAGCGACAATTGATTTTCCATGGAAAAGACATGACATACAGCATGCTTGGTGCCAGGCCCACTGCATGAAGGGCAGAGAAAGGAAGTGGCCAACTTACAGGCTGAATGGCTTTGGCAGTCACCCATGGACAATGCATGTTATAAGATTAGAATGTTTTCTATATCTTCAATCATTGGCTGGTATTTTTGTATGCTGCAGTGGAATGCAGCCACTCTTCCTTGTTTTAGATTATTCTATTACTAGGAAGCAATCAGAGCATTTCCCTATTTACATGAATTTGCACATTACATAAGCACCGCCTTGGATTAATCACTTACATGACAGACAAGAAGGGGCCTGATTGGAAGGCATCACAGATCAGACATTAACCTGCTGTGTTTGATGATATACATATGCATGTTATGGCATTATTACAGCATTTACACCTGGATATCAGACAAGCCAACTGCCTCCTGGTGAGTTGAGTCTGTCACACCACTCGTACACACAACGTTATACTTTATAACTAACTTTTTGTGTAACTGTGATTGACAGTATTATGACACCACAGCTACTAATTGATGTTTCTGAAAAGTGTAAGACCAGAAAGCTTCACAAAATCATGGTTTTATTTTGGTTTTCTGTGTCTGCTGTTAATTCCTGCAAATCTGTAAATACAAACTCTGAAATGAGCCAACAGAATGCCAACTTTTCTATAAGCTATGATGCTTCTGCTAGTATGATACTTCTTGTGGTTTCCTTGTCTAATGCTGTTACTCCTGCAAATGTGTACATACAAGCTCAGAAGTGAGACAACAGAAATAAGCCAACTTTTCTATGAGCTACGATGCTTTTGCTAGTACAATACTTTGAGGAAAACATGTCTGTACAGGGTAAGGTAATGTGTCCATAAGGCTAATATGTACATGTATGACTCCTGGCATGGCCCCAGATTTACTACATTTTGTACACCAGTAGGCAAGACTGGCTGCCCACGTCTACTTGTGTGGCAGAATAACTTAGAGCACAAGCTGTATGTATCTGTCCATCAATTAAAATAAACTTACATGGACTCATTCCTAGCTTGTCTTTGGGAACTTTGTGAGTCATCTCATTCCATTGTATGCAATTCCTAGGCATCTCCACAAATGTACGCATATCTCAGACGAAAGCACAATGTAGATCGTTCTTTCAGATCATTTTAAATTGATAGAGAGAATACTATCCTTGTAATATATCAACCTTTATTGCAGGGAAGGGGGACTTTTCTCCTTAACTAGGGACTTGTTCCTAGCAATGAGCTTCAAAACATTTTAGCCACATGTTTCTAGTCATTCCCAGCCCTGCAGGCATGTATAACTTATTGCACAACAACCTTTATTGCCCAGGGGAGCTAGAGGCAGAGGGCAGCAGACATTTGTGGCCCGGTGACCTGTAACAGTTACAGGTAACCACAAACATGTTTTGTTCTGCTTTTTATGCTGCTTCACAATTATGATGGAAAAGCACTTGACAAATGTCTTTTGCTCCTTTTTTGAATCTCAGCAAGAAGTAAGAAACTTGACATATCCATTGTTTCTTAGAGGTCACATGTTACTACCAAATGGGCCTTGTCAAGGTCACGTTGATGTGTCTGCCTGGCATTTGACCTTGATCTGCATGTAAAATAGTTATAATCTCTAAGATTCCTGTCATGTATCAGAGTAGTTGCCAATATCTGGTTTGCCAGGATGTAGTCATGCTATTAGTAAATTTGAGAAGAAATGACAGTAGAGATATTTCTGGCACTTGTTACTTATGGCCTCTGTTAATACATTTGTAACTCGATTCACATATTTTGTATGCTGCAGTAAAATGCAGCCAATCTTTGTTTGGATCATTCTATCACTAAGAAGCAATCAGACCAATGACTGTCAGTTTTATCTCACTATGGTTATGGGTCTAAAGTTGGTGAGTTATTGGGAGTTGACTACTCACTGTTAGTTTTTTCAGTGTAAAAAAACATGATAGTCATTGACAAGTTTGAGCATGGTCAAATTTCTTCAAGGTCAAAAATGTGATGGCTGTTTTCAACAGGCTGCCATATTGGTTTTGGGTATCCTGTTAGTGAGGGCAAGATAACTTTCAAATGGGGTTAATTGCCCTTTTGTAAAATTGTCCATTTTCGGATACTGTGTGTACCCTTTTATGACTTAGGTGACCTCTAACATAGTTCCAACCCCCAAAGGTAATTGAATATTCAAAAGATTGAATGTTGTACTGACCTAATGTGTGAACAATAATTATGGTTGGACCACAACCATGACTCCAATGTAGAAGCAGTTGAAGGGATAGTCTCTACCAGGCTCCAATGTGTCTCCACGAAAATAATACTTGACTAGAATTTTGCCAAATTGTATAATATGCTAGAGGAGTTTGCTTGCCATAGGAGTACACTTTGCAATCCTCTGCAACCACTTTGGTTATTAAGTCTATTTGCCCAAGTTCTACTACTTCCCGACAATCCACTGGAGTCTGGTAGAGACTATAGGAGGGAGTGGACCAGACTTAAACACATGGTTTCAGGGATAAACTGGTCTTTTACTTACAAATTGAGGTCAGAAGTCAATTGGGAAGCCGCCATTACATCCAGGAGACAGCAATGGGGACCATTGATTTTGCCATGATTATGCAACCATGTCATGTACAGAATCTACATTATTTTCTGCCGGGAAATCTCTGGAAAGTATGACAATCTAGTATGATACCCTTTGATCTCGCATTGAGAAAAAAAATGAGTTCGGATCCAGCATTGTATAGTTTGGTAATAAAAGCATCCAATCTAGGATGAGCTAGGTGCTGTCATAGGCCCTCTAAAAAGGGGGCACTTTTCACACAATCCCCACAATAACTTTTGTCGTTTCCAGGGAAAATCTTCTTTAATCAATGTCAGGACATGCAATAATTTTGCACCTGATGCCAATGTCTGGATTGTAAAACAAAGATGGGGTCAAGTTAGGCTGTTCTGTTACCAGAAGGTGGCCCTTCAACCACATGGGGATGTATGACATCATTACCGTGATTCACCGCTCCCTCCCGAATACGCGACCGGCCCCAGTTTGTCACACCGTGATCGGATTGACACCCATTTTGTTCAGGAAATTGTCGCCATTTGACTCGGACCCATTATGTCCGACATGTTCCCAATGAAACGCCGATGCGGGGCTGCCATTAACCCAGCCGCCGCTTTGTATCCCTCAGAAGTAATGAAGACATTTAGCCATGCAGAATACCCTCCATCACATGGCCAGTCATTAGTGAAACCCTGTAAATGATAGCGATCACAGGTAGGAGAATGCCTGGGGATGATACACACTGACAGCCAATGTTCAAGGGCGTACAAACCATTAACCATGTACCCTGCGACGGAGCTACCAGCGTGGAACCCAGATAAGATAGTCAAGAATTTCTGGGGTTCAAGGCTAACGTCTTGGGCATCATGAGGATTTATCCTGGAGTACAAATCATAATCTTCACCTTCACCTTAGGTTAATTTTTGCATGTTCTAGAGAATTTGCTCTGCACAGTGTTCCTAGGTATAAGTGTCAATGTTCTATGTTATAAGTATAGACTGCAGTATACAGTTACATTCTTCATACAGGTTTGCAGGCTAATAGAATACAGTCAAAGTCATGCAGAGATTCCAATATACAAACATAAATTAATTCTGGTTTTTTACCCCAATTAGATACATGTACAGTCAATGTTATGGGGTTTATTGGTCTAAAGAAATGTTGGGTAATATTGCTACATGTATATAATAAAATAACCCCTATAAGAAGACACTATTAGTTACTGGATCTTCAAATAGTCTTCTTGGCTACACTAAACCAGACCTCCAAGCAGATGTTATCTCCAAGCAGATGCAGGGTGTATTGATTTTTCCATAAATTGTTTTTCCTATACACCGAAACATCTGCTTGGAGATTAGTGTTGATATATTCATGACCTGATTTGCATGATGACACCTTGCCTTGTGGTCTTTCAGTTTCACACTAGTTTCACACAACAACTGCTTGCATTTTAATACACTTTACACTTGTATATATCAGATGTTCATGGGGAAATTGTGATGTTTTTCTGATATTTTTAATACACCAGATTGACCCCCCCCCTCCAAACCACCACACACATTGATGGGAGATATGAGAATTTTCTATTCAAACTTTTCCAACATGACATTTGAAGACAACAGGCTATCATATGATCTGAAGGTATTTTTTTTCTCATAGCAACCATTTCTTCTATATCAATGGTTAACAATACCATAGCGTTTATTTTCAAATTACCCAGGAGATCTTTACGTGATACCATGTCATTTGTGTGCACTTGTCGCCCCAGGGTGACCCACATATGAAGGACTCTGTGAAGTGGTAAATGCCTTTATCATTACAGTCTACACCCTCTGGATGGCATGTTGGATAATTTATGGTGTTCTCGGGGCCTCCTTATGTTCAAACATCACCTTGTGTCGACCCTGTAACAGTTTTTGAGGAAATGGGTGAGTACCGTTGTGGTGGCCTATCAGAAAAAGTTTTGTTGTATTGTATTGTTTCATTGGTTTATTGGTGTAACTTATGATTGGGTAGTTCACTAGTTGTGTTGATTTTTGTTATGTGGGTGTGTGCATTTGTGCTGAATTTGGGGACAGATATGGAGACTTTCCATCAGTTTGCAACCCATGAACTCTAAACAAATAGAAGGGCACTTGATTTTAGTGCTACAGAAGGAAATGACTCAGCGATCCAATAAGCACAATAAGTGTCAAACTGATTCTTAAAAAGTGTTTATTCACAAAAGCAGTGAAAGCGGGTTCGAAACATTATAATTAAAATCAAACTCTTGCCTGAAGGCTAATTACATGGGAACACACAGATATGATTATGCAAAAAAGTGCCAAATGGTCTATATATATCTGTCTAATGTTTCTACGTACATGTACATATACATATAAATTATGACGTTACATAACTTTGGGGTTGACTTCTATGGGAATATCGGTGCAGACAGTTCTCAGGCCAAGGTTTGATAAAACCAGGTGACAATTTACAGGGCTGGTAGTCGTCACATGACAACGCCTTTCCTTTGTCATTGCTCACTGATTTAATTGACCTTAATTGCACCTTGCACCATCCACAGATGTGAAAGACGATGTCCCAGACCTTTTTTGTTCATTATCCACCGATGACCCCTTCTTTTGGTGTGATACTGTTGGGTCAAGCTGAGCGGACATACCGATGGTTAAAGAATAAAAGCTTTCTGATTTTCTTGATAGGCAGTTATAAAGCAATTCACTGTTCCCGTCCCCTTGATCTCAGCAAGCAACTTTTAGTGATGGAAACTAAATGTACATGGAGATAAAGTGTGTTTGTTCTGACTGTGCACAAACTAAATGTCTGCAGCCAAAGATGAGACCTGTCATAATTAATAATATTTTTATGATATTAGTCATTCCAAGGTCAAGCTTGTCAGAACTAGAAAATGATGGAGGTATTATTTCTAATGATGCTTGAAGTACAATACTGGGGGGATCTTTGTGAACAGATAAAGTTTTTAGACAGTCCACATTGTCTTACAGGATTTTTGTCCATTCCTCACACGCATAATTAAACATGATTGGACTCTCGTGCGTCATTGTCACATTACGATGTACACGGGGGTCAGGTCCTGGAGCCGCACACCTCACGTAAATCCTGGGGGCGCAATCAGCGATACCTCATTTACCGCCGCGCGCAAACGGCTGGAAACACCGGGTTCCGTCCGCCTGATCGACCGATTTTCCGACTTGACGAGCAGCATCTGAGCACGGGAACCGGTTCGGAAAATACGACTTGACTTGACGTAGGCAAGTGCAGACCGTAGAACGGAATAAGGAAGATTTTTGAAGACTTTTGAAGTCATTGACCATCATTGTCACCAGTTTATTGAGCAGTTAGTTACTTGGTAGATCTAGCCAAATAGATACCTGCCCAATCCAACTTTGGTCTACACATTAGCCCTTTGGTCAAAGAATTTAGAACTCAAAACATAAAATTTCATGACATCCGTTTCAGTATTATTTTACGCATGTCGATTGCCAATAGCCAAACCTAGTAGATAGAAGAATGCAACAAATAAAGTTTTCACGGTGGCAATTGTTTGCCAATGCAGGTTTGACATGTCTAGTTATCTCCCTTGTGAAATTATCCTGATGGGCGGTCACCGTCGCTATGGGAGAGGCAGTGAACTAACCACGGCACCCGGCATTGTTGTTTGGCTCAGGTCAGTAAACTGAAGGCTATATTCCCATGAAGGGCAAGGGCGATCTAGTACTTTTCTACTAGGCTTCTCAGAAAAGTAGAGTCTACTTTTCTTCCAGCCGTCTCTCGAAGCCTGGTAGAGGCTAGTCCTTGCCAACTTTCGTCGTTTTATGATTACAACATAAAAATCAAGATTCTGGCGAACTAGCTCCTCGTACATTATGTAATAAAGGGTTAATGCACTGCCCCGAGTTGTATATGGTGTCATAACTGCATGAGCAGCTGCCATAACCACCGAATAAACCACCGTGTGAGCGAAGCGAACGAGGTGGTTTATGAGGTGGTTATGGCAGCTGCCCATGCAGTTATGACACCATATACAACGAGGAAAAGGCAGTGCATTAAAATTATTATCATATAGCCTATCCAAACTGTCAATCAACACAATTCCTGTTTGAAATACAACAGCTTTAATATATATACATACATAAAAATACATTCGAATATATTATACGCTTTAAAACAAATATGGATAATTTCATTTAATGCAAATTGAAGTTTAAATGAAGCTAAACAAAAAAGTTTATTGGACAGAAAAATGCTACAAAGGTTTACAGAAAGAGTCGCATGCCCCTATACCCTATAACATAATGGTATCAGCCATAACACGACATGTGCTGTTATTCCGCCATAACACCACATGTGCTGTTATCGGGAAATAACAGCACGGGTATCCGGGCCTCTGATTGGTCCACGCCGTCCGGCTATATGATAATACAAGATAAATGATAGTTCATTGACATTGTATTGCATAAAAATGAATTGTTTTACCTGTGTATGATGCGTGAGTCAGCACATACTTGCTGGATACCGGGATGCGAATTCACACCAACCTCAATGGCATTTAGGCGCATAACTTTTCGTCTCTAATAAGTTGTCCACTCGCAACATGAGTAAAAGTTTTCAACAGTAAGCTCTTTAGCAAATGTAATATATCACCTAAGTGCACCTGTATCATAGCCATTCCTTTTTATTGCTGGATTTGTATTTTGTCTTAGATTCTGATTTACTTAATTGTTTTGTATTACGTCTGCACTTTTGTGTCGGTCAGCCATTACCAACTGAGTCTGTCTGTGCTGACCTTGTAATAACTTGTATCATTGCCAATAAATACAAATACAAAATACTTCAAGACTTTGACGAGAACCATAAACTGAGTTAGAACCGTCGGAGCGCCCTGGGCACCCATCCACCCCATCCAGGGAGACAATAAGTACTTATGGCTTAGTGACGTTATGACTGACACGGCCGGCATGCCTGATTACCCGCAAGGTGCGCCAATTGCTAAAGCCATAACAACCTTAATGACCCCACCCGTCCAACGGGTTCCCTGTGTGCGTAAAGCCGTGTCAGGGGGCATTATGAATTAATACCCCGCCATTAAAGAACGGCCCGCACCGATGATCCTCAGTTATGTGTGCCGCAACAAAAAAATGGCTCGTCTGTTCTTCTGTCGTCGACTCATCCAAAATGGCGACTCCCTAGGCCTGTTTCTCACGGTAGATAGACGCATCAGCACAGGTGCACATCACGTCACAGGGGTGTTACGTAAGTGAGTTTTGTCATCATTATGTAATCTGCAAGGTGTGAAAGGTGACAGACGGCTATCACACTCAAGACATCATAAATTTTATCCAAGATGTAGGCACCCTTTTGTGGCCTACATTGACCATTGTGGTCTATAGCTTATACATCTATAGCTAGCAGAAAAACATTGACACTGTCTTACATCATAGTTTTATTGTAACCGGGAAAATACACCAAATCACCAAGTGAAGACTATAATGAATGGAAATGTTGTCTATAAATGCAGTTTGTTCTTTGATTCTCCCCTATTTAATTGGATTATGTTTGTTTTGATAACTTTGCGTAGTTGCTTTTGTTGATTGAGAAATTCTGCATGATGCCGAAATTGATTTTTGACACTTCGGTGGGTTCCAGGTTATCTAATCTGCCAGTCGACTGAAATTGGCTGTTGACCCTGAAAAAGGGCCATAGAAGTAGTCAAAATAACAACTAATCTTTACTTTCCAATATCATACGTGTGTCTTACCGACCAACTTTATGTCCAATTTAATACCTAGTATCAGGATTCTCCGGATGGACACATGACACATGTGTCACGCAGATTTCAAACAATATCCCTATGTTTATTTGCGTTTTAAGATGGCTGTCGGCATTTCTTTTGTAGTTCACCCTGTTGTTCACCTGTAAAAAGACTATAGTGCATACTAAGTAGTGCATTTTGCCATGTCACTGTGCATGGTTTGGCTGGGATACGGAAAGTTCGCAATAAGTATGTCTAGAGCGGTACTTTGCCTGATACATGTATTATAACTTCTACTGTATGAAATCAAGAAAGTTGCGTAACGTCTGCAAGTCTGTCATGCCTCCGTGCATCTCAATTTGTCTCTAATGAGAGGACAAAGTCAGGATTGTCAGACCTTTAGCCGGCGGAGAGATACAAGGGGAATGACGGGATTTTCCCTAACGACCCTCAGTCACCATAACTTGATTCCCCCGCTTATGACTCGGACAAGAAATCCCACCGTACAGACGGGGATAGCAATTATCACCACTTAGATGTATCCCCGAAAACGAGTGGGGATAAGTTTACATAATTGTTCCGGGTTTGCCGACGTGTGTGCTTTATCTGACACGGGGAATGATTGCCGGGGTGCGCGGAGCTTATTGTAAATACCTGGCGACGACTAGTGTCTGGCGCGACGGTACAGAAACATTAAGATAGCCGCGCGCGCTGCTGTGGAAAGTTGTGCATTATTATGATGACTTGTCTGAAAAGCTTGTAAGTCGTCAGGTGCATGTGTATAATGTCTGCATAGCCTGCAGCACGGAGATACGCTACGCGACATCCCAGGCTCGACATCCACCGGAAATGTGAGAGAAAACTAAATAAACAAAACAACTTGTTGAAGGTAGATGGTTCCAACAATTAGCGTAGTTCCCTCTCCAAACTCCTTCATCCCTGAAAACCCCCCGATCTTTCTCAGAACCAACTCGCTGCCATTTGAAACTCTTGTGCCGGAATGTTTTTCGGATTGTTTACCCAACTTTACAGGCACAGTGCACGGTTCCGCGCAGGTAACACCGGCGGTCATGTCAAAGACATAGCGCCGTGTGGAGAGACCGCCAATAGGATAGCCTCCTGCGCAGACTTTTCTAACGGTCCGCGTTAAAATTTTTTTCTGTGAGCGTGGCTGTTTTTCTTTTTGCTGGGTGAGCTGTATTGGTGGGAGATAGCTGTATCGGCCGCTTGAAAAAAAGCTATCCCCTCGACTCAGATCTTTTAGGCGAAAAGAACTCGCCGAGCTAGAAATAAACGTAAGACGACCGCTAGAAAGGTCTGCGCTCGAGGCTACAACAGTAGAATGTGTCAGTCATCAAGCCGCGAAAATGTGCTGACGGATTTACCTCTTCAAGAACAAGCTTTACACACAACAAGATTCAAGAACAAGTTTAACACACGACAAGAACAACAACAGCAACAGTTGGCAGCGTTGTTTGAAATACCTGAAGTGTTTTTGGTTCAGATTTAAGATGGGAAGTGATGGCGTGTTGGCCACTCATCACAACTTTCCTACCTAGTGGGGCCTAGTGGACATTTGAATTTTACGTAGCGCACACTCTACTAGTAATCTTTTTTTTATTCGCTCTGGGTTTGACGGATTTATGCATTTCAGGTCCATAAAAATTGTTACAGGTCAACCATTAGATACTTGCACTAGGACACGCTGTGTCCAATGACGCAATATAGTCAGTAAAACGGTCGGGAACAAAAGACAGCTTACACCATCTGTGCCAATACAACACCATGGTTAGTCATAACTAAGTGTAATAGTAACATCCCAGTATTATTTACTGTTGTGTGGGCGACACTTTCACGGCTAACTTTCCACTATGGAAGGCACTGTCTTGTTCGTTCAGTTGGCGCCTTATCTCCTGCAATGTGTCTTATTTCTTTTTGTTTGTGGACGTCATTGTCATGATTGCAAGATCATATTAAGGGTGACTAACCGGATTCAAGGAATTGAGTTTCCAGTCTAGCTATCCCTCCCCTCACCTACTGAATGGAGCGTCCCAAGTTCATGTATGACGATGATCATATAAAGATGTCAAGGTCGTTCCGAACGACCATAAAGAACCATAAAAGATTCAATGGCTTCTCAGGGATCATTGCATTACGGGCCTCGTCTTCAGATTAACCAGAAAATAGCGTTCCCACGGCGGCATCAGGCGGTATTATGTCGTATATTTCTGTCGCTTCGTTTCAATTTCCGCTGCTTCTCACATGTCAAGGTAGGTTCACTTCCACATCCTCTTCACTTAGGTTCTAAGGAAAGAGGATGTGCGAGCGTAGTGATACGAATAATTCAAATAGAATACTCATGTATATCTAATTCATTAATGTATATTTATGTTAATTAAACGCGTTTCGTTTCTATGCCAGTTTCCCTATCATGTCTACAAGTGTAATGATTCGATTGATTGAGTTATGGGTTGATTGGTTTATGTATGCATTTGTGGATTAATCGGCCGACTTATTGACCGATCGATCAGTCTATTGATCATTACAACTCCAGAATACAAATTGACCAAATGCTGTGATTTTTATAGCCGCTTTGTAACATAATAATACATCACAAAGCAAAAATGCCGTTTCCTGGCTCAGGCCATCTATGATAACGTTCTTCCCTAGGATATGGCGGTAACTGCTTTCTGTTCAAGCTCGCCATAAAATCTAATTCTGTATCTTGCCAGACACACGGTGTGTACCAATTTCCGCCGAGACCATATAAGGAGTTCTGAGTTCTCATCTGGATAAATGACTCATCCGGCATTCTGGTTTTACAGTCAAGGTCATCACTTGACCTCCAGAGCCGTAACGATCACAAAATGTCGTAAGTCTGTTCCTCAAAGCCGTCCCGACATTCCGTGTTTTTGTCTTAAATCACTTCCCATTTAATGACCTTGAGTAGGAGGGTGGCAGTGGATGTGGAATGGTTAGGATCTGGAACTACGCCAGGAGGTATTTTAGGATAGCAATAAATCCCACACAGAAGATTAGGACACGACTTATTTTTCCTTATTCTCAGATTAAGAACCGCCCATAACCTGTGTACTGTCAAGGGGAAGTTTCTTACTCTAAAGCCAGGGTCTAAAGCTATTCTAACTAAGACATTTTCTTCCCGTGTTCGGTGGCACTACGTCCAATGATCTGTATCGTATTACAGTTGCAATGCTACTTTGTAAGACTGATGAAACGGTTCTTATCCATTCAGAAGCAAATCATTCTTAGGACATTTGTGCAGAATGAATTACTCCTTATTTTATTATTACTTCAGAAGTCATAAGGACAAGAACTGGAAAGCAAAACTGGACACTAAGTCAACGGAATGAGTAAACTAGTGAAGCTGAATTCGATAGACGGCGGCGTCTATCTCAGAATCACAATCAACTTTTAGCATCTTTTTATCATATCATCAGATAGCCGTTTATGTATGCCTGAAAGGGTGAATACATCCCCCTAAAGTCCCATCTGTTATTTTGTTCAGCCGTACACAAAACACAGAAGCGTCCAAAAGGCGTGTAGGTGGTGGGGGCGGGCACATTCAGTAGTCCTTATACGTTTATACGACTCCGGTTGTTTTAATGGCTTTCTCGAAATAAACGCAAATTAGAGAATCTATCCGGACATCAGCTCCAATGCTTTCTATCTTTAATGGCTTGTATCTTATACATCGCTCTCTTTGCGTGACATATTTGGCTAATACATCGTTAAGAGGCGTCCTACAGACGGGACGAAGTTTATTGGCCATGTGTTATTTTACAGCACTCGGCATTTTTGTGAAACAAACACAAACGACAGCTGTGTGAGTTTATGTCCTCTCTCCTATGCGGCAGCCGTTTTTTGACGCAACCACAAAGAATCAATGACCACAATAATGTCTTGCAGTATATGCAGACTGTTTTATAGGTCCTCTGGGGGTCCAATAAACGTTACAACCTGTGTGGCCAATAAACGTCATTTTTACAGGGTCTTTGACGACCGTTTTTACTGCATCACAGACATACAAAGAATGGCTGTCTACATGTGGGACGTAAATGAGCTTCCCTCCGGACTCAGTTGTGATCACAGGAAGATAGCATTGCCTGGCCATTAATTCTGGGCTATTGTTGCTTGTAGTGCGATTGTTGTGCGATCTACTAAAGTGGTGTGTTAGGTAACAATAGGAAACACAACAGGAGTAGGAAGACTATCCATCATTTATAGTGGGAGGAAAGACAACAATTTTCTCCAACTGCCCCCTTTAGAAAACATTTAGAGAATATCTAGAAATCTAGAGAACTTTCCTCAGTGCAGTGTCTGCTTGAAAGGTCTGTCATAGATGGAGAATGGGGGAGTTGATGAATGTATATACACGAACGAACGAATGAACTTTATTGCTCGACAGTTGTACAGGGTACAATACAGTAATACAAGTCTATTCTAAGAAACCATGACGACAGTAATTGACATGATGTACGTCAGACGCTTCTGTCATTCTCTCTTTCTCTTCACATGGAGTTGTCTAACAATGTACTGGTATGTCGTACGTGGTAAAACATTGGAATCGACAACGATTTCTACGATCAGTAAACAAGGACATGGCTTCCTTCTACAAGAAAGGTGTTCCTCGGTGGAGACTCCATCCATAGCTTTACTGCTGTGTCCATGGTAACACGCTGGCTTGTCTCACTTAACTTAAGGGGAGTTCAAAATGTGCTGACAACGCATAAATTCTGACAGGGGAAGAAGTGCTAGTTGTATGGCAGAAGTCGGTTCTTGAAGGTGACATTTCTAATCCGCGTCGGTAGAGGCGCCCTTAATTTCCAAACAGATGTAAGGTTTCGGCTTCGTTCAAGCGGCGCGTTTCTTCTAATAATCTTTCTTCATCGCAGTTCGTATAAAAAGATGTTATAAGCTTTATTTTGTATCACAATACATACTTCCCTTGTGCCTATAACAGACTGTGAACTACGACCGTATCCGCACGAGCAATTCAATCCTTGGTAACTTCCTCCGGCTGTTGCTATTTATTTATATCCCATGTCATTTTCAGGTGTCATTTTCATATCCATTTTGAGGTCTCGATTCCGGATGTACAAATATCGTGAGCTGTTATGTGTAATGTCTGGACTAGGACTAGACATTGTCACGAAAATATTGTCATTGAACCCTTGAAAACGTTATTCTCACTTCACCATGAAAAAAAAACGCATTGAAAAGGAAAAATCGTAATGACCCCCGCCCACCGAGGTTTAACGACGACGTTAACCGATTAAACACCGGTCGGTGATTATATGGACCGTTAACGACTCATCGGTGATTACTGGGTCCGTTAATAACCGACCGGTGTTAACTTGAAGATGACGTTAGTATCAGCATCATAAAGCGCCGATATAGGTTGTATTGTATCATGAGACTGTCAGTACTAATAGTACTACATCCAGATGACCTCTCCTTGGTGGCCTGTATCTTCTAAATCTAAAGGCTACGTGAGAAATAACAACCAGCCGGAAGTCCCTATTGATCAACACTGTCTTGTAAAGTTTTGTGAATGTCCTAATTTTATTGTCTATGCTCTACTGTTACACGATTTCTGTGTATTGCCCATGGAAGTCAGCGTACCCTAGCTAATGGCTCGACGCTAACCCAGCAAACGTGACATACTAGAGCATACCTGTTGCCCCTGTCCAGCCAAAATTACTGTCAGCATTCGCTTGACTTCGATTTGGTTGTACTGAATAGTCCGCCTTTGCTAGAAGTATGTCTATGTATGATCATGTATACGAATAGCGTTTACCCGTCTGTCTCTTATATAATATACTGTACCTTCCTCTCTTCAATTCGTTCATTCTCACAAGACTATCTTCAGAACATGAATGCCTGTATAGTCAATCAATCAATCAATGCATTCATTTTCAGTCATTCATTCATTCATTCATTCATTCATTCACACTCATGGGTTCCTTGATGGTGTCTGATTCAGATGGATAGATAAGATAAAAGATTGATAGATGGGTCATAGATGTATTGTATCATACTCTGGGCTGTCTGGCGATGTCGGTGTAAGAAAATGGGGTCAAAAATCCAATCATCCATTGACTGACTATATATAGGTCCATACACTACTTATATTGAATGAGTTGTATCTAAGTCAATTAACACATCCAGACACCGCGGACATGCCCCTGGGTTCCACCTTTAGTGGTAATTCCCGCCAAAAAAATTGGGTCGGAGAAAATGCGGGCTAACTCCAGCTGTGGCCGGGCGGATTAGCTTCAGATGTGGCCCCAAGCGGAACAGATGTCTACTTTTTTTTTACCGCGGTGGCTGATGTCTTCTTGCTTTACTGTTCCGGTCTCGAGCGCGCGCTTTGGTGGTGAAGTCATCAATATCGCCGAGCTTGGCTGGTTGTGACAGAGGAAATGAGAAAGTCGTCCTGAATTACTACCAGGGTATATTGAGCACCGGTAGCGTGAATTATCGCGTCTATCTGTCATGGTATGATATGACTTATTACTAGTAATAAAGACAGATTTAGATCGTCGGCTAAGAGGCTCACTCTCCGGATCAGATGTGGGAATTTCATATTACTTTCCACAGACAGCTCGCTATAGCAGGAGGCTGAAGGAAAGTGTGGTTCAAAGTAAACCATAACATCTATGGATAAAATTTTTCATGAACTTTTCCACTATCCTTTCATTCCTTCCGTCTCTCCCTTGCGTAAAACTAAAGCTTCTTTCCACAAGATTAACTTTTGTGTGAATTGAATTAAACGAATCGTCGCCGTCCACTGAAAACAAATAGGTAGCTATGGTCAGTATGAATAATCACATGATAAACGTGAACACCGTGAAATCGGTAGTTAGGGCGAGGCCTGCCCAAATCTAGTAAATATTCTCTGGGGCTTTAACGGTTCTGGTCGGAATGTACGGACTAATTTTTTACGGAGGTGCTGCGTGTCACTTTTGAGTTTGTATCGGCACACCGGAGACACAAACCGTTGAGGGGTTGTAGTTTTGTGTTATTCCGTGATTTTGAATTCCGCCACGTCAGACGAGGAAGATAAAGTGATCAAGTCCACAGATGCAACATGTGGTCCCAGGTAGGCAGATGGTTTGTTTAGTTTGGTGTTAATTTATTGTTGTTGTCCTTATCTTATCTGTTGCACTCCATATTCATTTCGTCTTGCTGCACCGTGGGTGCCGGAGTCGCCGAGAACCAATGCATGTCAAAACTGTTTTCTTTCGACATTACATCACAGGCTATATAAATAACAATGTTTTATTTGGCTTTGTTACTGAAACTAAAAAGGTGACTACAGTGTACTTTTTTGCGGTTTTAGAGGAAATTATGAGTGAGTGTGAGTAATTGTTTTAAAACGTATAGTGCCTTGTTTGATTTCCTACAACACCTCTGTCACACATGTTTCTCTTTTACCACTCCGTGTGCATATACTATTTTTCCTCGGGGAGCCAATTTCAGAAGTAATGACATTAGTGTAGCCGCCTTTTATTTTCCCCACACTTCCCGTCTCACGGTTGCCCACACCTAGGCAGTGCGCAGGCCCGGTGTTCGGTATGCACAATCAATTTTCCAGCTCCGTTCATCCGGTTCGCCTATCATATGGAATTCAATTGGCATCATATGTCCCGTTACAAAGGGCTGTTTTCTCCTCAGCGGCTGTAAAAACACTTCAGAAATCAAGGCAGCGAACAGTTAGAGTTAATGTTTTCGCAAACACTCGAGTCGAGGACACTGAAGTCAAAGTCGAAGTAGACTCTTATTGATTTCTTTTATTGCGGGCGCGCCGGCCCAGGTCTATTTGTGTAGCCGTCGTGCCATGGTGATGTGACTGGCTATTGCAACAGATGGTGAACTGATTAAAGTGTGTCGCAAAGTTGTCAAACAACCAAATCATGAAAACGTATGTGTCAGCGGAATGGTGCATGCAAGACGTTAGCAAGGGGCATGCAAGGGATGAATTTTGCAGAGGTCACACCCCAGTATCAAATGTCCATTATTATCATGTTTATACCGTGCAGGCCTCTAATAGATGTAAAGTATAAAATGAGTCATATAGAAAAGTTCCGTCTGAAGGCGGTACGTTGTATCATCAGTAGTTTGTGTACGTGGCCTGCTCAGTTTAACGTGTCGGTCTTTGACATATCGCTGTGTAAAAAGCGGCCTCATTAGATGTGGAGTCCGATAATTGGACGGGGGGTAGCAATGGGGCCAATTTGGCGGACCTGGGATAGAAGGCAACATGGATTATCCGTGACGTCACGCGGCGGAAACAGTTGCCCTGGCAACACAAAGCTATTGAGTAAAGAGGCCGAAGGGATGTAAAGAGGGTGCCTAATACGCTTGCTTTTGGAGGTCTGTGTAAACTTTCATATTCACGGCATCGCGGAAAGTGCTCCGGCTATTGTTTGTACGAGCCCCCGCTTGCCTGTGGGGTAATTCTGTAGTGCTGGCATGGCATGACTCGGTCACGTAATAAATTCCTCCTTTTTTATTACAAGACGGTGCGATGAAGAAAGTTTATTAGTAGCTACCCACATAACGTGTAGCTAACAACATGCATATCTACAATTGCCTGTTGTAACGGTATGGCCTTTCATTGTTGACATGCAATCATGCACCAGACCTGAGTTCTAATTAGTTTGGAAAGCGGATATGGGAGTATCAGAGTTCGCCCCCATTCAACTTCCCATTTCACTCCCTGAAAAGTAAACACGGCCGGAGAAAGTGTTTCATTGTTGCCAGATTTTTATGACAGTCGTAACTTTGCTGCGTGCATGTAGGAAAAAATCCCTTTGCGTGCCTCGGCTTCGATTTTGCCCTATCCCGGGTAATGAGGGCCCTTCTAAGCTGTCATTATGTTGTCAGCTGAGTCAATCGCCATGTCATAAACATTCACCATTCAAGTCGGGCATGATGGGATATGTAGCGGTGACTCTTTCAAAATGGCGCATGGCGGGAGCGGCGGAGCGTGAAACTTCGTCGGCAAAACTGCGAACTTCTGACGGCAGGACCACGCCAGTGCCTTCCTCATCAGCAGCACAGGTAGGGGACAGTCTTCTGCAACTCTCGGGGACACTTTTTGTGGTCATGCCCCTCCCCACTCGGCAAGTTTGGCCAAGTGTTTGTCAGGAGTTCCCCCACGAAATCTCGGAAGACTGGGGCCGGACCCGTCAGTTTGGTTATGACCCGGGGCTATGCTAATGCCGCGAAGTTTTCATTATCAGTTTTACAGGCGCTGCATCATTGATTTCCGAACGCCTTACGCGGAAAGTCGGACGTTTGTCCCCGTTTCTCCGTCATTCGTAGTGGCTTCCCGAGTTGGGGGAAAGTTGTAGGGACCGCCTTGATAAGTGGGAGAAGTAAGTGTGCGGGAATAGTTGGAATGGCCCTTTATTCAGGACGCTGCTTGTATGCAATAAAAGTTGTCATTTGTATTCAAAGCGTCGCTCCCAGCTTTTCACAGCCCTTTATCATCCCGCTTTGTCCCGCGCACAGTTTGCAAGCCGTCACTTCCAAACTTTTTTGTCTTTTCCTGTCCGTTTCCTCCGAAGTCTGGGACAACTTGGAGTAATCAAAACTCGCAAGGGGGTATAAAAATCCATCATGGCCTCCACAATCTGAACTTGACACCTCGGAAAGAGCGTGATAACTGATAACACAGGACTGATGGGCCCCTCCCCACGCACCAAATCTCTCACGTGAGGGGCACTCAATAGGGGCTTGTTTGAATTGCGGGGTTGGGAGTGAATAAAAATTACCGATGTTTGGATTGCGGCATCGCAACGAGTGTAACAAAACACGGCGGGCGAGGCGAGCGTTGTCCCAGACAGTTTGATTACCCCTGTTGGAACAGTCTCCCCGAGTTTGTCAGAGAGGCTTTGGGGGAATTTCCAGGAGATAACACAGGATGGGGCGGCATTGGCCGTCCTTGCCTAGGCTTAGAATTAATACGGCCTCTGAATACCGGAGTAGTATTATCAATGGCATCATTATGTGGCTGTGCCGCCTGTTGAGTGCTTTGTGGGGATCTTGAATAGGTTCCGTGAAGGGTATATTCATCTGAGTTAATGTTTACGTTCTGTGTATAACTTAGCGAATTACATCCTTTAATGAAGCGCGCAGTGCCGCTGCTTCCCACGGCACACAGGCGCTTTGTGTTCCCGGCGCTGGCAATTTAGAAATATAACCATCTTTTTCTCGTCCTTGACTGTTGTGTTTATATGACCCTGAGATTAATCAAACTTGGCCGGCGGGCAGTTAAGTTCTTTGTTCTCCTCCTGCATGCGTTATGAACCGGCAAGGCGGGTCTGACATTCTTCTACGGGTGCTTGAAGACGACTCACGTTTACAGTATGAAAGAATTTATTGTTCTGGTCTTTATTTTCGGGGCATCTTTTGTTTAGGTTTATCTGCCCGACATGGCGTCTCTGTATTTCCGGTCGTCCATCAAAAGTGGCCTAGTCCTGTGCCCGGTGTCCCGTCTTACATTACACCACAGCGCTGATGAATTCTCCGCACTTGAGCGCGCCGTGTCGGGATGCGGAGACATGCAACTTGTTGCATTCATGTATTCTTTATGGCGGGTGGAAGGTACACATGGAATACATCACGGGCCATTCTTCCCTCGCTAGCGTTAGACCACCTATCAAGATGATTGAAAGAATCTGCGTATATTTCCCCCGGGGTTATAAAAATCCCATACACGCAGCGGCGGGACAATGTTGCTTTTAGCCATATCCAACTTCGACGCCCGGAACATTCCAGTCTGTCTCCACAATGTCGGCAGGAAAAGTCATAAATAGGGAGTTCCGCGATTTTTACTGCGTTATTTGTGCATCGTACAGCTGCCGGGCGAATCAGAAATATATAGTCTGGCTCGTAAATTTTACACAAGGAATCGAATGAAAATGTGTCTGGTAACTGTATTGCTGTCACGCAAGTCCTGGCGAGTTGCTGATTTTGATCGCGCCATGTTTTTATTACCTCCAGATGTGTGGATGTGTCTGTAGTATGAGTCATGTGATGGGCGCCGGCTATAACTGTAAACAATGATCTTCACTCGAGCCAGAACTTTGTTGATTAAAGGTCCCAACTCATGTGTCCGTCAGCCACTTGTGCAAACAATTCCAACATTCTTACACCGTCTCGCTAGAGTGGCCCTGCTTACCTTGGACGTTGAGAGGGGCCTGGAATTTTATTACCTAAAGCGTCCTCCTAACGTTTTTGTCGAGCGCGTGAGAACCGACCCACTGCATATGGATGAGCGACTTTTATGAATGCGTCCGCTCCGCGTAATAAGAAGGAACCGAACAAATGCCTCTTTCTTCCCCCCTTTGAAACTTAATGGCGCCATTATGAATTCGTTCCATCTGGGCTGTTGTTAAAGGGCTCTCCAGCATAATCCGCCCCAGAAAATTTGGGAAACTAAAACCAGACCGGCGGAGGATTGTTTCGCCGGGGCGTCATGAGCGCAACAGTTGAGGTAAATTTGATTACTTTTCCTTCCGCTCATTTTGGCGATGCGTCATTAGACTTCGCAGATGGTTTCGAAATTCAGCACGGTCCAGATCCGGGAGATGAGACCATTTCGAAAGATAAGGGGGCAATTTGGCCGGGCTGGAGTGTAGCGGCAATCAGTTACGGGGCCGGGCACGGTGTGTGGAGAGAGTGGAGGGATTTTTATGATATGTGTTGGCACGGCGGAATTGTGCCAACGTGCGAGCCCGCAAGTTTGATGGCGGAAGGCGGCGCGCTGTTCCTTGTCAGTTGGGACACGTTTAAGGCATCAGCTTTCCGTGATTTATCGGGGCTGCGCTACCCCGGTGTCAGAGCCAGCCCTGCTCTTGTTTACTTTATTACCAGAGTAATGGAATGCCCAGCCTAGCAGAACATCCCACCGCGTCTAATTGTCTCGCCTTTTATCGGACCTGCTTGATGCATAGAGAGGTCCATTTGCACGCTTATTGCATCTCGCTCTAGCAAAGGTACTGTGTACAAAGGCCCCTTTGTTCTTTACTGAGCCCTTGCATCTTTGAAACGGCGATTTTATCACTCTATTGAACTAACGACTAACAAATGTGACCCGACAGGATGGTTATTTTCTTTTCTGTCATCTGCATACGCGGATGCCAAAACCCCCGTCTTCGGTTACCAGGTCTGAGTCCGGCTGTGGCAGCCGTGCCATAACCCCCTTCCAAACACTGTCGCTCCGTATTGTGTTTTTATTGCCATCAGGTTACGACCCATCGTAAAATGCAAATACGACAAGTTGGGCAATTTTTCTATCTTGGGTCTTTTTAATGACCGCCTTATATGGCGTGCTTAGTCTTGTGTGCCACGGGTCAATTGCCGTGCCGTGTGAAACTTGATAGTAGTTATTCTCAGGGAGCATTGCCCTAAAGTCATCCACGATCCATGAGGCTCTCCTGAATTGCAAACACCGCCCGCAGTGCTCGGCCGCGCCGCCTTCGCCGCGCCACGATGAATCCGCGCCCGAGACCGGCCCCGTTCCTCCGCTCCCCCGGTAAGCCTACGTCTCTTCTTCCGTAGACACGCTGTCTGTGCCGTGGTGGGTTGTCGTTAGTGGTGGGGTGGGGGAGGACGGCGTTACGAGCCCGTCTGAGACTGGGTAGCGAGGCCGCGGGGTTTTATGGCGGTTGTAAACAGAGAAGCGAAGCGTGTACATGCGGTGTGTACTTAAGGGCCCGGGCTGGGCTGGGATGAATGACACTCCAAGTTAGTTTGAGGCGCGCAGCACAGAGGCTCCCATGGGGAGACATGTCGAAGTTCATGCGGTTTAGGAGATGTTCAGACACATTTCGGCAGTCTAGACGACGTCGGGTCATGCCCCGCATCTCCGCACTGCGTTGCATGTAATTTAATTGCCCGGTGTAACTACTGCGCCCCGAGCTGCGTACAGCGGGAGAGCGGACCCTCCGGGGCCGGGGGGCCGGGGTTTCTGGCCGGGAAGTCACTTCTGACCGCCCGAGACATTTCCTTGTGGGGAGGGGGAACTCGGGTAGCCATAAAATTGCGATTCTCAGCAACATCAATGCAATTACTAATGAGCAGTGCAGCAAGGGATCTCATTACTGTTTGCCAATCGATTTGGTCACCCGAGGCAGTTAATCTTTACTTTGTGACGTCACTCGATGCTCTAATTGACGTGTTTATGGCGCCAGCTAAAACGGAGACTTAAATGGCCGGAGGGGAAAAACTGAAATCTGTCATAAGTAGACGCGATCTCTTTAGATACGTTTTGCTTTCTTTAGTTTTCACCGCTGTCCGTCCGCCCTTCAGAGCTGCCAGGCCGCCCGGTTACACAAAGTTGGTCACGCTTTACGATATGCTTATAGGACGCTGCCTCTTTTGTGCCCTGTTTTTCGCTGGCGGAATGTTTATTCCATAAATGAATTAGAAGCTCTGACCTTTGTTGTTCCCAAAAGAGCGCTGCGGGGTGAATGGGCGAGGTTTCCTGCTGCCAATAGCAATTGTGTTTGTTTATGCTGGGGAATTAACACAGTAACAGCATTACTCATTCGGTATTTGCTTTGTATAGCTTTGTATTCTGTGGAAGATCAAGCCCGTGTCTCACAAGGGGGCAGGCAGAGGGGCTTACAGGACGTGACCAAACTTCTTGCGAGCCAAGACGGCCGCTTCTTTTATGGGCCCCCTGGCATAGAGCATATTGGAATGCAACAAGTTAAGTCACCGCGAAGCGCACTTCATCTGGCATGCAAATACCCTAATTAAGGCCGGGGTTACCTACTTGGAATCAGATTTAGCTTTCTTTGTCACATAAACAATGGAGCACAATGACCAGTTTGGGGACAGCTTTTCCCCCATGTGGACGTAATAACGCCGTAAAAAGAATTGCCATTCACGGGGGAAGAATGTTGTGGGCACGGTGGTGCGTTTTGCACACCAGCTTGGGGAAAACCGAGCGGACAATGGCGGCGGATTTGGTTAGCGTGATAAGACACAAAGGTAATTTAATAGCCCGTAATTAACCATCTATTTCTTTCGCCCTTTCTGCCTTCAGGTGCGGGTACACCTGCGTGCGAAGTCAAGCCTGAAACAGCCCCGCCTGTTGCTGGAGTGACGCAGCATCATGAACAGAGCTGGACCTGCCTGCAGCCCACGGAAGAAAGGTGAATCTGCGACAGGCAACAGTAACAATTACAAGACTTTGAACAATTCTTCACCCGCCAAAAAGAAGGCACCCACTGCTAGTGTTCCCAAGGTGGGACGTCGGAAACAGGTTCTCCAACCCAAGGCGGACCCAGACGCAGCAACAATAGGTAGTCGTTCTCCCTCTGTCAGGAAAGATACCAGTGCCATTAAAAGCGAACAAAGACAATTATCGGAGCTTATAAGGGGACACTTCCATTACGAGGGCAGTAGTTCAGAGCAGGACGATTTAGTCAGGAGGTCACCGCGATTCAAGGCGGATCTAAGTACAACTTCTCAGGACAATTCAGGAGCTGATAGCGAAATTAAGGGTTCTGTGATTTCTGTGAACGGAAGCACGGTAAGCCCCAGGAAGCTACAGGACCTGGCCACAGCTTTTCAGGTCAGGATAACAAAGATAGCCTCTCCTGGTAAGGCTTCTCCTGCGGATAGAGACACTAGAGGTCCGAACAAGAAAATTCTCGCAGAGAAACGGCCAGCAAGTAGGTCGCCATCCGCCAAACGACAGAAAAAGAAGTGCAAGAAAGTTGACAACAACACAACAAAAGTTGACAACAACACATCTCGTAGAATAAAAAAGGCCAGAGGTTCTAGTAAAAGTGGAAAGAAGCCAGAACAAAAGCAACAAGAAAAGAAGCCCGAGCAAAAGCAACAAGAAAAGAAGAACATTGATTGTGACATATCGTCAAGTGAGACTGTGTTGAATACAGAACAAACTGCTGACACAAGTGATAAGTTGAAAAAGAAGCCAATAGTTCTGCTAACACGGCTAAAGCAATACCAGTTATCGAGCCCTAAGAAGGACGATAGCACAGAGATAAAGGTTGCAGAGAGCATCACTGACATTGAATCAAAAGAAGACTCAACTGAGGAAGATCAGGATACAGCAATAGAACGCGTCAAAAGGAAATTAAGTTTTGACGACAGTGATCACCTTGTTGAAGAAAGTGTCACCGTTGACTGCCATTCCGAACTGACGAGCGAGGTAAAATTACAGGACGAAACACCTCACAAGCTGAACACTGAGTCCTTTAGTGATACTGCACAGGTTGTGAACACTGAGTCCTCTAGTGATACCGCACAAGTTGTACTTGAGAGTAAAGATATCCGCTGTGACTCAGAAACTCACACTGCTGTCGTACAAGAGACAAGTTGCGAACTTGCTAACGCCATAGAACCAAGTTTAGCACAGGAGCCAATGAGTGCATCAGAGGACGTTGCACAGGAAGCAGACAGTGCAGAAATCACCATGTCTGAAGAGCTGGTGAAAAAAGATTTAGTCGTGTCCCCAAAGGAGACACCTGGCCGGAGCCCGTCCACTGCGGTCGGATCTATCGATGATGTATCCAAGCCATTAAGATTTCATGACTCAGAGATGCCGATGAACGCGGATAAAATAGAAATGAAATTGGACGAAGTCCCAGAAGCAGTCGTCAACGGCGCAGATAAAGACGTTGAAAACGATCCTCACACGACAGAAGGAGCTGATGACCATTGTTTACCCCTCGTTACAGACAGGGAGAAAACTGTCACGAATGAGGAATCGAGCGCGCCCGGTCCGTCCTCCCACTTGCCTGACAGCATAGAGAGCTGCAGTGTGGAGTCCGAGGGGACCAACGACGCGAGTATGTCTGCAACAATCCCTGCATCAGAGGAACAGGCACAACAGGCGCCTACACAGGTAGAAGATGCGGAGCAGAGAAACGCCATAGACAGTCATTCCAACCATCCTTTGCCAGAACCGACAGAGCTGCCCAAACCCGTAGTGAAGGAGAGGACGAACAGGAGGAAGGCAAAGTGCCCGGCGAAGATCCCGCGCCAAGAAGTGATGCTGGAGCACCACGACGCTCCGTTCGAGCTCGACGACCACGAAGGAGACATTCCAATGGACGAGGATGATGAGTTCATGATGGAGATGGGTGAGGAGGACATGAATGACGCAGAGCACTGGATGGAGGACGCTGTGGAAGAGGTGAGAAGCAGGAAGGGCCGACGTAAGGCCACGACGCCCCGCCCGAACAGACAGGCCGCCAGCCCGGGACGTCACGACGTGGCCTACGTGTCCTTAAACGAGGCCAACCCACCTGTGCGGCACCTTCTGAACCACGAGTCACCGGAGGACGCCGGCGACGTCCAGCCCAACTCCGCCAACCAGTACCAGGCGTACCTCAGGGAATTATTACCTCCAATGGCAAATTCTGGGAGCCAGGGACCGACTTCGCCACCGCCACAGGGTAGCGGCATGCCGCGCCAGCTTGCAATGTACCCCATGCACTCCACAAGGATGCCTCGGCAAGACGAGGAATCAGCCGGGGAGGAAGAACGCTCCTCTCTGCCGCCATTTGCCAGGAGGGTTGGGGAAGACGATAGCTTGCCGCCAAACTTCATGGACAACCGAATGGCACGGCAGCAGGAGATGGGCGAGCAGCAAAGTCCAGAAGAAGGACAAGGCAGGTATAGGCGAGAGTTCCACCGCGTTCCTTACAGCAAGTGGGTTCTGACGATGTTGGAACATGCCTATCAGGAAGGGATGGGGTACGTACGAAGCACGAAGAAGTTCGAACTCAGCATGGCGACGGGCCTGTCCTCGCGGCAGATCAAGGTTTGGTTCCAAAACAGAAGGGCGAAGGACCGCAAGCTTAAGAAGAGGGGGAAGTTACCGTTCAAACCGTCGTTCAATCGCGGCAGAAGGTCGCACGAAGAAGAGAATGAGTCCGGAGACGGAGCCGACGCAGCCGACTTTGACGTAAAATCTGAAAACGCACCGGTCTACAGAAAACCCGTCATTGACTCAGACGTCGACGGGGCTGACAGGAGTCATAAACTGCAGCTGCAAACACCGATGGTGACTCCCGCCACGCACAGTCAAGCTTCTGCAGCTCCAGTTCACGTTTCTGCGACGTCTTCGTCCGAGAGTAAGCACCCCGAGCCACTCAACCTGGTCCGTCGGTCCAGCGACAGCCGCACCGACACCGTACGGGCACGTCTCAAAGCGATGATGCAGGAAAAATCAGACCCAGCCCCGCCTCAGCAGTCAGACGATCGCCGCGACGACCCGAACAACAACGCCCCTCTGAACCTGGTGGTGCCCAAGTCGCAACCTGAACAGCCTCCTGCTACGTCGGCAAGCAGTACCAGGTCTTCTCCACCAACCTCAGCCCAACAACAACAACAACAGATGGACCAAGTCAGGGCCGCCATGATGGGTGCTGCCGGAGCCGCTTCGTCTCCCTTCATCCCCGTGCCAGGAGCCTTCTTCGTCCCGATGATAGACCCTGGATTCGTCTTCTACGGGCAGCTCGGCAGCCACATCAGGTGGCACACCCCTCCAGGTGTGCAGGGAGCCGCCGACATGGGACAGATCCGACCAAACCTTGCTGCTGCCGGGCCCGGCGGTATGATGGCCCAGGGTGCCAAGTTACCCTCAGCCTCGCCAGGAGGACAGCCTCCACTGCCTCCGCCAGATGAAGTCAAGGCTGCTCAAGCTAAGCGCCATCTCCTCCTGCCTGGATACGGCTACAAGGACATGAGGAGCACGCACGAACGTATCCGCACGCCCAACCGCTACCGTACCCCTTACACAGACGAGCAGACCCAGGCACTGGAGCACGAGTATCGCGCGCACGGCGGATTCATCAGCATCACGCGGAAGGAGGAACTCAGCAAGTCTCTCTGTCTCTCCTACCGCCAGATCAAGATCTGGTTCCAGAACAGGCGTGCTAAGGAAAGGCGCCAGCACAAGCGAGCCGCGAAAGACGGCCTGCCGTACGGCATGGGATCGCCGCCTCGCAACGACGGCACGTCGTCCAATGACGGCCAGGGGGACAGCATCAACGACATGACCAGGTCTCTGACGTCAGACACCGACGTGGACAAACGCGTCATGGAGGACTTCAGAGATGATGACGACTATGATGATGATGACGACGACATGATGGAGAGATCGCGGGAATGGGAGTCGGGACCAGACACGTCTCAGGACAGCCTGCATCTGCAGCCGCAGGAGCAGGACGCACCGCAGCCGCCAACGGCACAGGAAAGTGCAGCACAAGAGCACGCGATGGAAGCTGTTGTCCCTACAAGTGAGGGTGTTGCCGCCTCTTCTGAAGAAAAACCGCAGATGAATGTCTCTCAGACCGAGAAAGAACCAGCGCCGCCTGCCAAGCCTGAAGAAGCAGCAGCTAAAGACGACGACGAAGCCATGTTCTATGATGTAGACAGCGACCACGCCCTCCAAATAGTCGAAGAGCCTGAGGAAGAGGAACAAGAAGCGGAGACCGTCAGCGCACCGAAGGTGGTGGAGAAACAAGACAACAGACATGCGAATCCAGACACGACGGCTGTCGTGCCCCAGCCGCCGGAGGTGTTCTTCCAGAACCTAGAGCTGATGAGGAGGCAGAGGGTCGACTCCAACCGATCTCAGTACTCCAGGGAACAGATCAAGACTCTAGAGGCTGAGTTTAATGTGCACGCCGGCTTCATCAGCAGCAAGAGGAGGTCGGAGCTGAGCGAGTCTCTCGGGCTGACCACTCACCAGATAAAGGTCTGGTTTCAGAACAGGCGAGCGAAAGAACGTCGCCACATGCAGAAGTATGGGGAGGGCGATCCGATCGCTCTCAGCTTCCTCGCGCCTGGAATGATGGGAAAAGTGCCTATGGTTCCTCTGTCTCCCAACAGGCAGGCCGGCGGTCATCCCCGACTGCAGGGCACCCCGACCAGCCTGGGAACTGTCAGTAAAGCTGGACAAAATGAAGGGTACAACAACATCGTTCGTGCCGCTATCTCTCCCGTCGAGGCAACAAAGCCAGGGGACATCAAGCTCGGCTCTCAGAACCACGGCGTCGTGGTGAAGGAGGAACCAGAAGAGTCCCGGGACAGCTACAGCAGCCCTCTGGGTCTCGAGGAGCCCCACAACTCGTGGCTAACCAGGAAGACGAGGACCAAGTTTAGCGAAGAACAGATCCTTGTTCTCGAGACGGCCTTCGCCAACAACCAGTTCCCCACCGGCTGGGTGAAAGCGCAGTTGTCTCAGGTCACCGGGCTGACCATGCGGCAGATCCATGTCTGGTTCATGAACCGCAGGCAGAAGGAGAAACACTCCAGGAAGAGGGCCGGGCGCGCAGCCACCAGCCCCGGGGGCAGGGGCATGACACCGTCCCAGTCCAGACGAGTCCACTGGAAGCAGCTAGCAAAAGCCCTCACCCCGGCACAGATACGAGAGAACCAAGAGAGGCAGGCCGCTGCAGGTGTCCCATCGCAAATCCTGCCTACCACCAGCGTGGTAAACCCTGCACCTGTCAGCACAGCTGCGCAATTCACCGCCGCCGCACCTCTCCACCTGCCGGCTCCAGCCACGACACCACCGACGCGTCGCCAGACACCCGACACTCTCAAGTCGCTGCAACAGCAAAAACCGGCCGATAGGGGCGCTTCTGTCTCTTCCCCTGCCGATCAAGGCCCGATGGATCTAACCAAGAAGGAGTCGTCGCCTCCCCGTGACGACAAGAGCGACGCGGCAGACGTGGTGGACATGAGCGGGTCTCCCGTGCCCTTCATCTTCAAGGACGACAAGAAGTTCATCCTGATCTGCGACGCGCTGCGCCTGCTGTCCACGTCCCACCTGCAGCTGATGACCGAGTCCCTGCGAGCCCTGGACGTCTACATCCAGCGCTGCTCCGACCTGGACGTCACCAAGTTCAGGGTCCTGCACGGGGAGGTGCAGCACACCGCCGAGTGCTTCTCCATCGTCAACCTGGACCAGTTCTCCTCGCACCTGCCACAACTCAGGTAAACCCAATCTTCACATCGTGTAAACGTGGTTTCCAAGCAGGTCATACGGTGGCAATACAGCATCCATTGGCCAGAGGATAAGGGGTGGCTACTGGACACTCCTCTGACCAATGGATACTGCCTTTCCACCATATGATCTGCTTGGAGATTTTTGTGAACGTTAGTATATTTACCTCCATGACATGTCATGGGCGTTATATTTCCATTTGAAACTTGCCTGATGTAATTCAGTAAGTCATTACAATTTGCATTGTGTCTTGTAGCCAGTGCTGATATACTAGTAAGCTGACATAACTTTGAGTTCAAACTTTTTTATATGCTGGAGTGAAGTTCCAACTTTTTTATTTGCTGCAGTGATTGATAAGACCATGATGTGTTTTTGTTCTCGCCAGGTACATCATGAAGCAGCACCGTAACGCCCAGCCCCCTGAGACCGAAGTGGACGGGGAGAGGCGGTGTTACCTGCGCGCCGCCTGGGGAGGGAAGGACGCCGAAGAACCCAAGGAGAAGCCGCGGAAGGAGCGCCAGCGTCACGTGTCCCCCACCACCGGTGCCTTGCCGCCGAGCTCGATCGTGAACGCCACGCTGCAGCAGACGCACCCCATCGTCCTCCCCCCGGGTCTGCCCGGGGCCTACCCCTTCGGGCTGCCGCAGCCGGGGATGGGCCTCCCCTTCCCCATGGCCAAGGTGTCTGCCGTGCCGTCTTCCTACCAGTCCGGCCTGGTGACCAGCAGCGCCGCCAGCAGCCAGCCGCCCGTCAGGATCTCGTCCGTCTTCTCACTCAGCCAGGCCCAGGGAGGGAGCGAGACTAGTATAGGTCAGTATGCGACCTTGTACAAACTGTGATAGCCTGGATGCCAGACACATATAACACACTTAACTTTGTGCCTAGTGTGCTATGGGTCTGGCATCCAGGCTAAGACTGTGATAGTGTGAAAAAACATTATTTTTAGGTCGTCAACTGTGGAGCATCAATCTTTTGTTACTACACAGAAATCTTTCATCATTCAATGCCAAGATGTTTATAGGAGTTACTGTTACGTTTATCCTTACTCTGCATTTAAGTTCGTATAAAAAATATCGAAGTGACTAAATGTAAGGGGTACTGATATATCGTATACTTTCCACAGTACGTATAGTCGCTCGAAATGATATACTTTGGTCATACTTAGTTTAAAATACGTTTGTTGTTTTGTTTCGTGCAGCTTCCAGCAGGAACGAACACGTGAGTCGTCCCCGCATGCGGTTCACGCAGGACGAGGTGGAGGTGTTGGAGGGTGAGTTCCAGCGCACGCCGTGGCCGGACGGGTACGTGCCGTACGAGCGGCGGACCGAGCTGGCCGTGCAGCTGGGCGTCACCAAGAGCCGCATCGACGCCTGGTTCAACCACAGGCGCACCAAGGAGAAGTACGGCCCCAGGTCCCAGTCTCGCGAGATGAGGGAGTCCACCGGCGCAGGCGCACTGGAGGAAGCGACGTCATCGTCGAAGCCCGTGACGTCAGAGCCGGTGGCCAATGGTGCAATGAGCTAACGTGACGTTGGCGGTAGTGTGAGTAGGGCACATATACGGACATCATCTAGGAGTTAGGGGAAGATAGATACCGAGGACCACAGGTTGTATTTCGAGCCACACGATGAAGTTGGCATGGATTCAGTTAATATTCCAGGTCTGTGTGGAGGTCCGTGATAACGTTCTATCAGCATTGTATTCAATTGTGCCATAAGGTATAGGGTGATGTCTTGAATGTTTGAGCAAAAGCCAAGTACAGTACTATAATAATAACTAGACACGGCCATGGTGCCAACCTGAGGAAAATGGCCAGATGACCGGTGTTTGGATGTTGTGAGCTAAGGATAATCGTGGATGTAACAACCCTGATCATGGTCTAGAAAATGTGCAAAGTTTTCGACGTTTTTCGGTCATGTAGGAGCAGATTGATTTGTAAGAGAGGTTACACTCCAGGTTGCCTGGACAGCCTGCCTCGGCGGCTTGCCAAATATCACCGCAAACGGCTCCGAGAGAGTTGATGGGAATTTCAATATCTATAGTAACTTTCCTGACGATAAGTCATTTGGTCAAATTAAGCCGGTACAGGGTCAATTTACCGATTGGACTCCCGCGTAGAGTTAGTATCATAGCGTCCCGCTGAATGTGATATTTTCTCATGTTAAGCCGGTGGATAGGTGCTGTTTATAGCGCACACAAAGCGTGTGTACGTACGGGCTTGTCATTCCGTAAATCATGTGCAGTAAGAAATGCAATAGAGATAGCTATATGTACCAGAGTTCTAACCATAGTTGACTATTAACAAATCCATATATGGCAGAATTTTCTAACATAGTTGTCGGTTTATGTCGGAGAAAGAATGATATGACGTGCCTTGCTCTGAGGAGTTTGAAGATCGTTCTATTTTTGTGTATATGGATGGGATATACTATAAGTTGTGCCAGCGAGCTGCAATGATTTAAACTGCTAGCAGATACGTGTACGTCACGTGAAGATATAGATAGATATATCACTTCTAACCTGTGCCAGGAAAGTATAAGTATATGCCATAACAACCAGCAACAGATATATGTTATACTTCAGCAATATCCTACGTTCATTGTTTATTGTTCTTACTTTTTTGTACGATATGTATATATACATATAGTTCATGATATGTCAGTTGCTAGGATAGGTAGGTAGTTTATTTCGATTTTGTTCTAAGTTACAAAGATGTTGTATTTTGTAGTTCGATCATGTTATTGTACTATGTTGTTATATAGGGATAATAACACATCCCAGTTGACCACTGCGTTAGAATTCTAAATGTTGTTAGTTGAGAGAGTGAGGTCTACGTTACTAGAAGTATATATTCCACTGCTATGTTGTTTTACCTATTCACAAAATAAGGCACTGTTATGGCATCTGTATACTAGTATTTCACAGAAGATTTGGCGCATGGGCAGTAAGCATTCGTGTGTGTACGCATGCGTAGACGATCGTTGCCGACGTTGCTGTTCGTTACTTGGTGCATTCCAGTCTGGGGATTTTGATCTAGTCTGTGCCCCTGAATGTAAGAAGTGTCTCTCTGTGGGCGCAGAATAAGAACTGTGATGTCTAAGCCGCTACGTGCTCATGTACTTCGTTTCCCCACAGGAATGCCAACATAGCTGCAATGAATTGGTGTAATAGTTAACTTGACTTGCCATTGTTAGTCCTAACCCATAGTATGTACGGTACTGTTTATATTTTTGTACCCATAGCTATGTCAACTATAGAGAAGACTCCCAGTTCTGTACCCCTCACCAGAAATACATATATATATTCTTACAGAGAACCCATATTCCTTGTGCCGTGTGTGTACATCACTCTCCGTGCCCATTAGATCCGTGCAGGCCACTTCTTCGCCAGCCAACAACAATGAATATTGCATTAAGAAGATTTATGTTGCGCCTGTCCCCCTTGAATATCCGCCGAACATTTTTCAGTCTGCAATTAGACGTCTTGGGCGAGAGGTAAATGTCGGGGCTCCGCGCTCCCCAATACGGAGGCATCCATCACGCCGAAAAATCGCTGCGTCCGCACGCCCTGCAACTCTCTCCTCAACTATTGATCAACCTCCGCCGGCCTGATCGATCACCGATCGATGACGTCATCCATCATTGATGGAATGGCCACCCGTTATGGAGACTTATGAAGAATTTTTTTAGAAGAAAAAAAAAAGTTTATTAAGGTGAAGGTAATTCGTCCTTCACGGGAAACTTTAATTGGCAGCACGTAGAATAAAAGTTATATAGCCCGGGGAACCGTTACCATGGTAACATATGAAAATTACAAATTGCGGAAAATGAGTACTACTAGTACTAGCAACCAGTTAATGGGAGTAGTAGACGAGACCGTCGTTCTTACTGGCCAATGTACTCTTGCTTGGAATGCACGGCTAGCATATAGATCTTCCACATATTTTTAAAAGAGATGCTAAATATGTTGGAAGGAGACATGTAATGATATCCCCCGTAGTGTAGCGCACCGTCTAATCTGCGTACTTGTACCGTCTTGTCAGAGAACGAAACAATGAAGATAAAGTTGGCGCCGACTGATTTACCAAAGGAAACCTTGGAAGACGTGTTTTCGTTTCCCGTCTTGATTTGTCGGCAATGCACTGTAATCTTACGAGCGAGAAATGTCAGCCAGGGACAACCTAAGACCCCGATGCACGCCTGGAAAATTGGAAAAACAATCTGCACCGAGAAGTTACAAAGCCAAATAAATCCGCACATTTGGACAAATGGCGTGGCCATTCCTCTGGACTGTCCGTAAGAACCGTTGGCGCCGTCAGATCGGCCGAACTTTGACGGGACGGAGTGAAGCCGGGAGAGTGGGCTGACGACAACAGGACATTACAACGGTAACAAAACGTGCACAACCCTCTTTAGCAGATTATATTCAGCGCATGTAACTCAAAAGCTAAAGAAGTGAGTATTATCACAACATTAACCACATGTTCAGCCGTTATATCATGCCTGCCCCCTTAACATCCTTACGTTGTCATCTGCGTGAAGGCTTGCCGAGACACGGATTTAGTTTGTCCAATCACAGCGTGATTTACACGTGATGCAGATCGGTTGATCCCGGCAACAATGAGTGCCCGAGTTTGACCTTGGCGATGACCCAAGGACACCCGACAATGGCGGTGTGTAAATGGGGACTCACGTGAAGGCAAAACGAATGGAAGCCGGCATTAAGACACTATGGGCGCCGGGCCTTCCCTTTGTGGGGGAAATTTTCACGCCGTGTGATTTGTCACAGCGAGCTTGTATGGCTGGACCGGGCGGTAATTGCGACGGAGAAGTATCAAGGGGGATTAAGAGCGGCGTCGCTCCGCAGTATCTAAAGCGACATTACACAGGGATTGATGGCTGCGGACATGCCGGCGCCATATGTGAGGGGCCCTGGGGGGAGGGGTATCGACTGCCAACTGTGCACAACTGATGATGGCATCGACACACGTCGGTATAATCGCCGTTTTCATGTCAGTTTGGCGATGGGTAAACTTCCGGGCGTATCTCTGCACGGCAGACGAAAGAAAGGAAAGGGTATCTCTGCGTAAAGTCCCCGGCAATAACGGGTTGGCAGGAAGTTGGTGTGATAAACTACTCCATATTCATCGCGTCTGCCTCGCACAATACAGTATACATTACAGACTTACACAGAAGTCGTCGTGGCGTCATCAGGACGTGTATACAATCCTGCACCGCCCTTTTCAAAACTTTATCACACAGACTCACATAAACCTTACAGTCTGGTCTCAGGTTTGACATCTTTGAAAAGGTGATGTCACCTGTTATATGTCATTCCTTCCACAAATGTGGCCGAATCTTCATAAATAAATTGTGTCTGCTACTTTAAAATGTGGAAACGTTGAAACGCAAGTCACAATGACACCTGTAATACAAGCGTTCCACTTTGGAATCACTTCCTAACATTACGAACTACCAGATTTTAGTTTCTGTCCCTTCCCAGATGGACGTAATACAAGCACAGATCGGTAACCGTCATATTTAACATGAACAGGCTCTGTCTGTACCTTTGTCTACCGTACAACACTGTTAACAACGTCATCAAAATACGTTTAGGTACGAGAGCAGAGCGTTCACTTGTCTGTTGTCAAATAATTAAGAAAAGAGAAATACACAGGAGTAGCTGACGCAGTCACCGCTGTTTAAAATAGACTATAATGTTGGCAATTAATCACTGAAAAGTCTCCACTTCATCTTTTAATCCGTAGGAATTATGTATTAATACGAAAAGTCAAACTGCTGACATGGATGCTCCGCACGTTTCCAGTGATTAATTACGATCCCCGTAAACAGTGTGAAAAGACTGTACAGTGGCTTCCCCTTTGCTATAGATATCAGTAATTACGAAGTCGCCCATAGTTAGGTCCATTCTAATATCTACGTGGGCTAAGCCCTTTGCCATTTGCACCTCCCACGCGGGCATCCTGAAAAGTTCAAACGTGAAGTGGTGAATCCTAACTTCTATGTCGGAACGTGGCCGCACAGCAAGTGTGGAAGTGACAACGGCTAATTAACAGTATTGGGCCATGGGTGATGTGGAATTCTGAGCTTGAAAACTTGATTGAAAATGCGTTGCTCAGTTATGATTTCTTAATTTCCAAACCTCGTGATACTCGTGTGATAAGACTTCGTAAATTCTTCCCTACTTCTTCCCATTTTCTCTACCCTCCGATCTTTGTACAGAGACAATGTGATACTAACTTGTCGGATTACAACACGAAGTACTACAGATAAACTAGGGAGAACGATAAGACTAACAGTTTGCAAAGCACTAACGCCATAATGCTACATGTCTGTCTCCACTGTTAGGAATAGGAACTGCAGACAGAAAAGCGTTTGTAACAAAAAAATACTGAGGGGAAGAAGCGACGACAATGATTCCTTCATCATCTCCTGGAAAATTCCCAACTTTTGCTTCACTGAACCATTTTTCGACCCACTCGCAAAACAAATCTGTGCTATGTTATACGACCAACGCTATCAGTTCAAGATGAAGTCAAGGATAGTTTCTATCACTCTCGTCCATGCGAGCAGACCGCGACTTCTGCTGAATATAGACACACGGCGGCGCTCAACGAGTCCAGATGATCTTTGCCGTAGATAAAAGGATAACAGGAAACTGTTGACAAATACCAGCATATCGTAACCTACATCCATTCGAATTTCAAGGCCATTCTGGCAAGCAGCGCATTGCGACCAGACCAGGAAATGTTTCAGAAAACGACCAGGCTTGAGGGCTAGATAAATCAAATGGAAGGAAAAGGGCGAATGATGGAAAGATGTGGGAAAATAGAGAATAGGCAAAACGACATGTAGAGGGAGGACGCAGGGAAAATTGAATGGGCGTGATGTTGACACATAACAACACGTTGACTGATGCCATATCTATTAGACGGACAGAACGACGTGGCTTGTATATTTTTCTGGTCGTGTCCTTCCGTACGTGTGATTTTCTTTGTAAGATCTCCAATCAGATATACGGCCTAGGCTTGTTTGCACGTCATTTTTGGTGGTACACGTTTTTCTTCGTCAGCTTCGACACAGTTTGAATATCCGTCTCGTCCAGTCGACCCCCCCCCTACCGGTCTCGTTCCCAGTATATTGTGGGGTGCCAGATGTGTGATCATATTATTATATGTTACTTTGATGGGGATGTGGTTACTAGATACTAGTAGTCTCCGAGAATATCTTCTTTGGGTGGCTGCAAAGACAGTATCAAACTGGCCAGGCAGTATTCGTTTGCTAGACATTTACAAAAAAAGAAGCCAGTACAAAACAAGAGAGCCCGATAAAAAGCCAAAAAGACGTAAAAAATAAACTGAAGCCAATCTTCTGCTGGGAGAGTAGTTGAGTACAAGAATAGAAATGATCATATTATCACTGATGACTGATCCAAACCTGTTAAGACGAGGGAGAAGTCTAGCGCAAGGGGTCTCACTCCTGACCCCCACCCCCAAATCACACAGGTATACAGGTGTACTTTCCGTTTTGTATCATTTCTTCCTCGAACCGCTGTGTCGGCGCCGTGCGGGCCTTCCCTTCGCCGATCGGACCGGCTTCCATCGTTTATTCCGCGCAGGTCGTTCCAGCCCGGGCGGCGATTCGTCTTTTCGTTTGGCGGCATCCTAATGCGTTATCGTTCTCACTCATTACCCAGAGTGATGCGGCGTGCGATGCATGGTCGGTCGCTTGGCGCCTGGTGCGAGATTTGGGACCCTCAGACCAATAAATCAGCAAAAACTTCATTTAATGACTTTCTCTTGTCTTAATGTTGTCTCCTTCCCCTGTCCTTCTTGTATCAGACCTTTCGGCGATGATGGGAACGCTGTTATAGGCGTCATAAAAGCCATAAAACACGACCCGACAATGTATCATCCGCACATTTCAAGGCCGCGGAACCCATAAATCTTCGTACTGAGAACTGACCCGGCCATTTGGAGCCCATTAGGCGATTACAGCTCGTCACATGACTGTCCGCTGCACCAGAAAAGTCTTGTCTGATTTGATTTCGCTCAACAGCCACTACGGCGAAGCGCTCTGATAGTCCGTACACACAAGCGACGAGCATTTTCGTAAGCTCGTCGTTAATTTTTTTCGAAGGTCTCCGATAGCGGATTGTTAGCGATGAAGCCATTGAACATTTAAGACAGTGGAATCAGTCTTACCAATGCTTCATCCAGTCTCCAAGGAGAAACTCCGAGACCTGGTGGCGCAAGATGCATGGAATACTTGGCAGGAGAAATTGTCTCTCCCGATCATATTTCATACGCCTCCATCCAGAAAGTACTCTGTTCATGTGAAACCGAACAGCGGTTCTCGTTTCTCTTCGCTTGCAATGCTAGAAATTGGCTTTTTGGCGAGAGTCCTAAGTAGGCAGGCTAGAGAATGGTAACTCATCTCAATGATAGAGAGGGCGTTGACCTGGCATTCTCTTTTATAATAACATATTCCGTGAATGTCAAGGGAACCACATATAACCTCAGCACAGCATATTGAGCCAGGATCTTTAGGTCTGGCCACCATTGTATGGCAATAAATCGCAAAGGCTCTCTTCAAATTGCCCTAACACTGGACATGGTGCGTAACGAAGGCCAGGTTCGTCGGTAAGTCGGTGACCCAGATTGTAGAGGGACGAGAACCTCACAAACATCACGCGGAATTGTAAATCTTATCAAATCTTATGGCAGGTTGAATCAGACTTGAGGCCTCTTTGAGAGTTTGCCGACGTTAGAACTAATACTTAAAATAAAACAGTTCCTTTAGTGATACTAGAGGAAATGTGTGGATAACACAAGACTGTGGCGACTACAGAAGGAAGGAATAGCCTTCATGTCTGCTCCTAAACTTTGACATAATCGTCCAGTACCTTTCATATGCGTCCTTCTATCTTTTCCTTCTCCGCGGTGGACGCGCATTAAGCTTGTATGCTATCGCAATAAGATAAACGGTTATTACACTAGTGCTACAAGATAAAATACTGTCTTCGTGTGTTGTGTTGAAAAAGAAGGAGCTAGACCGTAAAAGAGAAGACCGGTCCTGAAGTCGTAAATTTGTCCGTTTCAATTTTCCCGTGCCCATCACTCTCTAACTCAGTCCCAGGTCGCTGAGCTGTAACTTTCCTCCGTTCTTGCGGACGCCGGTTAATCATACAAGGAAGGTGATCAGTCATTGGTGCAGCCGAGAAACGGGAGAATAAGTCTTTCCCACACCTGTCATACTTGGCACATAACTCAGCTACCGTCCGTTAGAGTTACGTTTCTTGCATTTTTCTTCGTCCCACCAAGGGGTGATTTTTTTCTTGCAGACCAGTCGACGTGGAGAGGGGGAAATAACAAGGTGACGTGATTGACGAGGAATACTTCTAAATGGCTTAATGGAAACTTTCAACGTCAGTGGCTAATTCATCAACGGACATATGGAGACCAAAATGTGCTTGAAGCGTGTGGGAATGGGAGTGTGGATAGGAGTGGAGAAAATTCGCTATCAATTCAGTGAACGAAACTATGATGTCTCAATCTGAATGAAGAATGTGTTGCGCTTAGTTTTGCATAACCGTCGGTAGTGCGCAGTCAGTCATTGACAAGAATGTTTTTATGTTTTAAAAGTTTTATTTCAAAGAAACATTGTACATGTATCAAAATATATGCACAGGAGGTATTGCCACAGATGTTTTTAATCCTGACGATTGCACAGGTGAGATATATGGGTATCTGGCAGACTGACGGACCAAGGACGGACCAAAAGATTTTTCTCCTTCTCTGCTTACCCTCTTACATGCTTTCTGCTCGTTTTTCTGTCCCCTGACACAGACCAGCATAACTCAGGCTGTCCAGAGTCTCCTGCCTGGTTCTTCTCTGTAGAAGCTCGACTGTTGCAGTCCCAAAGCCGAGCGCCGTTCACGTAATCTCCAAGCGTAGTGCGCCTCCCATCCGCTAGATGACGCAAATCTGGTCGCTTCTGTGGTCGTTCTCCCCTATTTGAGCCCTCATGTCTGAATGAATACTATTACATGTATTAGTATCACTAACACTGAAGAGGAAGTTTAACAATGAATTGACTGCATTTGTTGTACTTCCTCTTTATATATTACAATCTATGTTAAGGTTAGGTTAAGGTTCCGTTAGATGATAACAAAATACATCACCAGTTTCTCAACTTTCCCAAAAGTGTGCGTAACGTAATCATGGTTTTATATCAGATTCCCTGTATTTGAAATGATCATCCATATGTTTCTATTGATCTGTAACGAAAACTGTAGACCACCTGTTGAAAAACAACATAATTCTGTTGCAAAAAGAACACACTGTGTTGTCGTATTTATTTCCAGGAGCGTTCAGTTTGTCCTTAGCTTACGGATTTCTGCGCTCGTGATCATCAAAACTTGGTGATGTTTTGAGTGGCTTTGGGAAAAGATGTTATTGTACATCTGCTCACACCTTTACGTTAACGTTGTTTGCCGAAATCCAGAGTTTGTTTACATGCCACCTGACCCCTTTTGCGGACAGCGGTATCGGTTACAATTGCCCCCGGATCGGATGTCCTTGGAGATGAAAAAAAGAAAATTAGACGGGTTACCGGTCAGAACTGGGTTAGAGTTTAAAAATCTGCAAATCAAGAGTTTTTCGGTTGACGGCGCTACTTTGCGTGCCTTATCAAACAGTGCGAGCTTGGCTGCCAGACCGCGGCCCTCATTGTCTTCCAATTTAGGCGATACGTCGTCTGCAAACTTTGTATTGTTGTCATAACACACGCCTACGGCGCTCAACGATACACCTGCGAACACCTGATGGAATCTCACATATCCAATATTCCCAGGGGAGGACTGCTCGTTTAAACCCACTTGTGGATTTCGTTTCCCTTGTTATTACATATCATACAGCCAACAAAAGACATTAACCCAATAATTCTTTGTTCTAATGTTTGAGTAATTTTTTTATTGTTCCAATAAATGCGACATGGACAAAACAATACAGATAGTCAACCGTTACACCCCCGCAAGAATGGTATCGCCTAAGGGAGGCAGTTACAAACAAACATGGCGATGATGTTGTACGTTTAACGGGACTTTTGTCGGCTGTCTTCGAGTTAGGGTAGATTTAGTAATTATTTCCTCACGCTGAAAAGTTTCATCGCCAACTCTCATGCGTACGGTACAGCGCAGAGTTTCCTTTTCTTGATAAATGGTGTCGGCAGATCGCTTTTCGATTTAAAATCCAGGTCAGAAGGTGGTGTATCGGACAGGCGAGACGGATCAGATGAAGCCATCTGTGTTTTCATCGCCGTGACCTCGTTTCTCGCAGGACCGAAGGCAGAGGAGGACATAACCAAGATGTCCGTCAAGCTACAGAACATGTCGGACCGTCTGAGCGCCGTGCAGATCCACGGGCACGCCATCGCCGTGCCGGACGGGCGGCAGCACTCCCCCTTGCCGCGGGCCCGGTCCAAGTCGCCGGCGGTGCACGGGAGCCGGAGGGTCGCCCTGACCCCCATCTCCATCCCGCCGCGGACTCGCACCCCCAGCCCCCGGGCCCGCACGCCCTGACCGAAGGAGGGGTTGCTGAAGATGCAGCCATGAAGGCAAGTAATTTGAACTGCGTAAGGCATGGAGTAGATATAGTTTTCATATGTCTTGAAAAATGCGCTCACTGTAAATGCAGATGCTCGTTACTTTGTTTGTGTACTGCTACAATTACTGTTATTTAAAGGTGTTATAATAACAGCATGTGTTGGTATACGAC
>NW_017804353.1:5279027-5291126 GCF_001625305.1 Branchiostoma belcheri
CGGGAGCCGGAGGGTCGCCCTGACCCCCATCTCCATCCCGCCGCGGACACGCACCCCCAGCCCCCGGGCCCGCACCCACAGGACGCCCAGCCCCCGCCCGCTGTCCGCCACGGGCTCCAGACCGGCCTCCGCGGGGCAGGTGGACGGAGGGGACCCGGTCGGCAGGGCGGCCACCCTGTACCCCACCTCCATGTTCAGTTTCGAGACGTTCAGACGGAGAGACAGTGGGGACACCTTCAGGAGGATAGTGGTGGAGGAAAGTAGCAGGTATGTTTTTTTTCTCCTCACAAATATTTAACGTCATAACGTTAAATATCAATGTTAAAAATCATATCATATCACTTTTTTTAAACCACAGGTCTGTCATAAGTCATTATTCTTTCTATATTCAATTTTATTTCCAGTCCATGGCACCATAAAAGTCATTTGGCATATTCATTATTGATGTGGGTTGTGACCCCAATATCATGTAACCCAATTTGATTGCTCCCTTGCTCAGCTGGTAGTCATATAATCTAGATTTGTTGACTGTAGTACTAGTAGTTGTTTGTAATTTTCCTCAAGTGCAATGTCCATTTTTGGAACATGAAAATTATTATTATCATGATGATACTGTATCAAGAGGACATTGTACTAGTATCTTGTGGTTATTATTCTGGCTTATTATGATTGTTGACATTAACGATAGTGTATCAAATATAGGTCAAAAGTTGGCTCCATCACTATGATAAACATAATGTGTGAGATTCCATCTATTCTGTGATAAGTTAGTCAGAAATTCACCTGTACAGGTACAAGTGTTTTATGATGAGCACTGTGACCAGGTGAGATGTGCACTCATCGATGACCAAAGTTACAGCCCCAAATGTACATTCGAGCGGCATATGTGATTAATATTCATTAGCTCAAATGTAATAAACTGGAAGAATTATAGCCTCCATTTTAGACTTCTGAAAATGCCGGTTTTATTACCCTAATTTGACGTAGGGCAGCTACGAGCAACTTTGGCAGATGGGAGGAATAATCAATACTTTCTTTTGAATCCGGCATCAGATTGCCTCGTTCTAACTGTCTTCCATCAGTCTACTAATCATTACGTATTCCCAGGGACTAGCTCTTTTATGCACACTAACCGATACCAAGGACATAAAGGACACCCGGGCTACAGGCTGCCATCTGTTACAGGCAGCCATTTCATGGTCTGGTAGGATTCCGAGTCTCTTAAATGCCCTTTTTATCCTGACCTCATCTGTAAATATTAATGACAGCACACCGTGACATCCCCTCTTGGACCTTTATGGGCAGTGGACCTTACTTGACAAGTAACTTAAAAACTCATAACCCTACATAGTCCAGAGGTGCATACGTTACATGTATCAAGGATCTTAAAATGTTGATTTTTTAACCTCCTTCAGTGTATGAACTATCCATCTCAAGTGGGGATATTATGAAATATTAAAAAATCTGTAAAGTATATACCTTAATCCATCATTGATTAAATCTAGCCACAGTCATAAAAGAATCAATATAACATGCCCCAGCCATTGATGTCTTGAATGCTTCCTTTTTCCCCAAAGGACAATATTGAAGTCAGCTCGAATCTATTTATAGAAGGACTATTTACCATCACAGGTGAAAGGAAACGCATTTAGGCAAGTATAATAGTTACTGCTACTGATGCATTAGGCTGAACTGTACAGACTGTAATGTTGGTATTGCAAGTTATGTAAATGATAATGACCATAGACTAGAGTGTACCTAGGCACACCCAACACTAAACACAGGTACGTTGGTACCCTCAATAGCCCTTAGCACAGCACGTATAGAATACTGTATGCTGAGTACAGATATACCCTACCAGCACTGCGGGCAGCCTTTCTTTAGAACAGGTCATTAAGAACACTTGAAATCCTCTTAAAACCCAACGACCGGTATAAACCATTCAATGTAGAGGGAGGTTTAAGAAAAAGAAATGGTTTCACCTGTGTGAAAAGGGTAGTCTTACAACTAAAGCCTAGTGTGGAGGTTTTGTTTGGAATGTGCTGTTGCATTTTAACCCATACAACACTTGAACTTGTTAAGGTCTGATTGTAATACTAGTAGTTCTCACTGGCTCAGACACTTAGACCTTTGGCATGGGCAGCGTTTACGGTTTGCTGGTCATAAAAGACGAGTGATTAAATCAATATAATAAAATGGTGTTAGTAGTATAGAAAGGGCATTTATATAGGCGTCCTTGGTTGTATCCAGTAGTAGTATCCAGTCTTTGATTATACTGCTGTGGAGGTCCCTGATGACACAGGTGGGCAGTAGTCTTTTTCTAGTCTTCACACCTGACCACATTTCCAAGTTTCTCTGTCCAGTGGGTCCACGCTGGTAAGGCTAAAGTTGTGGGTAGAAAAATGAAATGGAAATTCCTAATGTATCTTACCAATTTGTACTTTTCACCATTGTATAATGTAGTGTGGAGGAAACCATATATGTTTACTCGTCGAGACACAGAACATGTGGGAATGTCACAGTCCAAAGTATAACTAGGAACCCAAAGGATTTTCCAGTTGATCTGTGTGCCCCCATTCTCCTCACACCCTCCAGTACTGTTTGTGGTCACTCCCTCGTGTGAAGGACCTTTACCTGGCCAGAAGTCTTCTCACCTGTCCCAGGTGGAGGTACCAAAGTCCAAACCAGGCATTTTGTTTAACACTTTAAAAGGTTTAAGTTTCATATACTTTGAGTCTTCAACATACAGCTTGCATGGACAATGTACTGTGCACTGTAGTCTATTCCATAGACTTTGAAGAGTTGAACTGATCATATTACTAGTACTAGTAAGAAGCACTAGAGTCAACACTTTGAGTCGTCCTCTGAAGAACGATCTGGATGCTGAACTGCAGTCTCCTGCAGTAGTGTCAAAGTCGGTGGTCCGGGATTCAAACCCACAACCTCTGGGTTTCCCACCCTGTGGGTGAAAAGTGGAACCACTAACCCGTCTCGCCACAGGGGCAGTACTTGTTCACACACCGCCATTTAACAGATGTATTGCAAGTCATTCTCTAAACAACTGAAATCTAGCATGCCAGCTGTGACTTTAAAGAAGAAAAATGGCTTCAAAGCAAATCTGAAAGGCTGTAAAGGAGTCCATGTGTGTGTCAGATGCCAAGACTTGGCAATACATCAGTTGAAGTGTAAGGCCTGAACTGTTATCACTTTTCGAGATCCTTTGAAACATAAAACCCTAGCCTGGGATGATTGCCAAACTTTCCAGCACCATTTATTATTTCTAACAGCTTGGAAATGGGCCAGGTTATGTGTCATTACATTTGGAGAACATGGCAAACATGGTTTAAATGATTTCTGGATGGATATCAAGTAGGGTAGATTACGAAAATGAAACTTTTCCAGATCAGTTTGTCTAGATATAAAGCAATAGCAATCATATGTATATGCGTCATGACTCAGCAATGATCTGATTTTAAAAGTCTGATATTATTTATGCCAAAAAGTTTTCAACAATTACATCACAGTATGTAAGATACAGATACAGTGTACACAACTGATTACTTGTTATAGTACAAGAAAGACTGGTTGTACTATGTAATTACTACATGTATATCTTCCAATGTTACATTACATCTTTTATACAACTATGCCATAAACATTTACCTCTAGATCAGTGTCACCATCTGCTGTTGTTTGGAATAGGTCTAACAGAAGTCAGACATTGGCATATTGACTTTGGCTGGTTTGTTCCCACACCCTGCACACACTGGGAGTTTACATAGCTCTCTCCCAGCAAAGTTAGCAAATACTTTGTATGCTTTTACTGTTGATAGCTTTGTTATTGTCTTTAGACAGTTCTGCCAAACTCAAAGAATGCTTCTCAGGTATAAAGAAATCATTAGTACTTTTACATACTTTGTATTTATTATTTTAGTTTGTGTAAACTGTAAGTGTAATGTTCACTTTTGAAATACATATAACGTTATGTACCATAACAACGTACGGTCTATCAGAATACAACATAAATTGTCATTCTGATCACTTTATAGCAGTTTATGTACATAGTTCATTCACTGTTTTTAATGCTTAGGATTTGCAGTGTTCTTCATGAAGTAGACAACAGTACAATGAGAGATTGTGTAGAAAGGCCATAAAATGTTAACAGTAGGTCAACAGAGTAATAAGACACTATTAAAATGACACCATATCATAATTTATCAATGGCCATGCATAATTTTTTGTACCAATTTTTGTATTTGTTGAAATCTATGTGTTTAGTTGTCATGTCATCTAAAGGTTGACGTTGTCAACTTGTGATGTACATCATGTACATGTATGTAAAATGAATGTGATTTAGTTGTCTAGCAGTTGACAGTGTCTAATGTGTCTCTAGTATGTTACATGACAAAGATGACAAAGTTTGACAAGTGAAGTATTAGTACGATTACATTTTCAGAGTCGATTCTGCAACATGTGTGCAACCATGGGAATAACAGGTGACATAGCAAGTGTCAGATAAAATATTAATGACTCCAGAGGCACTGTGAGCATTATCAATCAGTCTTTGTGGCTAATTTAACATCAAATTTTATCTGTCTTCAAAATTGGGACAGCCATTAGAATTTCAACACAACGTTTAAAAAAAATGCTGAAAACTTGAGCCCAAAGTGTCTTTTGCAACATTCTAAATGCACATTTATAGTTCACAGAACCAGGTTATCATTCAAGAGGAGGGACTCTGAAGCAATTAGTTGTAAACTGGTAGTCCTGTCATGATGAAGGTTTTACAATTATACTGGAGCACCATTGTGCTACCTGGTATTGATTTGTCGATGGTTTCCACCTGAGGTAAATCACTATTCCCGATTGCTCCCATGGGGATAGCACAGACCTAGGTCAGGCCATCTGGGGTTGCTACAGCAGCCATCTTTAATTGCAGCCTGCAGCCATGGATACACTACGGAGGCTACGCCAAACATTACGGTCCACTCCGTTAGTATCCCGTACCCGTACCGAAGAAGCAATAGCTTCTGATGATAGTTTGGTATATGACAGTCGTTGGTGCATAAGTTGTTGGCGGTTTCATGCAGTACATAGCCGTGTGCACAGATGGTTTTTTTATTGTGTCGTGGGAGGTCAACCTGCACATGCAGGGAAATCATTAGAATAGCAGGTGTTGTAAGAATTACCTGGAGCGTGGGAAACCAGGTGGTACATATGGGCTACCTGTGTTACGCAGGTCCTAACAATTAGGTCCTTTCCAGGTGCCAAACGTGCAATAATATGGTTGTTCAACATATGATCATAATAATTTGTGCCTATGCGTTATTGGTGATTTTAATGTTTTATGACAATATTTGTTGATGCACCGATGATTTGCTGATGTATATTTTAATTTTCCAATTTGCCTCAGTTCCCATTCTTGGATAGAGGAAAGTTGCTGCTGAATCAAACATTATTATGGTATTATATAGATGAAATGCAAGTCATAATCTTCTTCTAGATCTAAAGAGAAGCGTCCGGTATCCAGTATGAGCACAGCGGACTCCGAGAAGACAGAGTCGGGCTCAGACGCGGACGTGGACGCAGAAGGCAGGAAGCGGAAGGGGAAGCCGGGGATTGTACGGAGGCGACGGTTACCGACGGCGCTCGTGATAACGCTGGACACGACACGAGCGCGGAGTCAGCTAGACGTGATACGGCTGGCACTGAAGCAGCTGGGCAGGGGATGGAGGGAGGTACGTACAACTGGTCTTATGGCCAAGTCCTGTAGTACAGTACAATGCTCTTTTTGCACAACCAAGTGTTTTATTCATCTGACATATCATTGAACGTCTATCACCTTCCTCAGGGCAGTTCTGAGTGGTTCACATTGCACATTTCACTTTTTTTTTGTGTAAAAAAATTTCTTTATTCAGTGATTTACCAACCTGATGAAACTATTCACAGATGTCTACAATGGTATAGCAGATTCAGCATGCTGTCAGTTCTTAGTCATATACATTATGTAATATATACGTGTAGATGTCTTTAGATCTGGTTGTTTATACATGATCCAGGATGGCTTGACATTCAGTTCAGAAAAAAAAGTTTGATATGACAAGGAAACGCTTCTGAAGTGTTTGTTTCACATCAGCTGGATGTACTCCAGACAGACAGACGTATCAAGGAAGTTGTTTTGACGTCTGCTTGGTGAAAAATATGGACTGATGAAAAAGCACTGCCAGCAGGTGTCAACATTGTTTTACATTGTCACTCCACAAAACTTCATAAAAAAAGTCTTCAGGGCACTTTATCCCTTTCCTTTTTGGTGACAACTTGGTTATGGTTAAGGCGGCAGTGAGAAGGTTAACCAACTTGTCTAATGACATCAAACAAACATGACTGTAGCAGTATTACAGGTTGTTTCATGAGATTTCATTACTCCATATTACAGTAATCGCTTCCTCTCAAATTGTGTCGTGTCCCTCCCAGTGTTATTGCGTCTACTACAAAAGACTCGACGACAACAGGAAAACCATTTCCGTTGTACGATTCAAATACAAACAAACACTTCATACTCATTAATAAATTTTCCCCCCTATATTACAGTCATCACTTCTTTCTCAGATTGTGTTGTGTCCTTCCCAATGTTATTATGACTACTACAAAAGACTCCACGACAACAGGAAAACCATTTCCGTTGTACGATTCAAATACAAACAAACACTTCATACTCATTAATAAATTTTCCCCCCTATATTACAGTAATCACTTCTTTCTCAGATTGTGTTGTGTCCTTCTCAATACGTCTACTACAAAAGACTCCACGACAACAGGAAAACCATTTCCATTGTACGACTCAAATACAAACAAACACTTCATAGTCGTTAATAAATTTTCCCCCCTTTATTACAGTAATCACTTCTTTCTCAGATTGTTTTGTGTCCTTCCCAATGTTATTATGGCTACTACAAAAGACTCGACGACAACAGGAAAACCATTTCCGTTATACGACTCAAATACAAACAAACACTTCATAGTCATTAATAAATTTTCCCCCCTATATTACAGTAATCACTTCTTTCTCAGATTGTGTTGTGTCCTTCCCAATGTTATTATACCTACTACAAAAGACTCGACGACAACAGGAAAACCATTTCCGTTGTACGACTGAAATACAAACAAACACTTCGTAGTCATTAATAATCTGTGTTTTGTGACCCTGTTATCCGTCACGCCCCATTTCCCCCTGATCCCTACTAACAACACCCCTGGTCTGTCTGTGCACGGCTGATCTTTTAAAAGGCAGTAAATCCCACTTCAGCCTGGTTTTCCTTCCCCAGGAAATGGACTGAGTGGATCAGACCGTCACGACTAGAAGCAGAATGATGAAATTACTCATTTCATGACTATATCCCATTTCTTGGGTAATCCGTTTTGTAAGAGCATATTTTCGCATGTTCAGAGCACAGCTGCATAAAAAATTTATCACTGCATTCAAATGAATCTTAAGAAAAATGATCTTGAGCCTTGACTATGACCAACTTGAACAATATGCTGTGGTAGATTTTAGTTTAGTTAATGTACTTTTGAGGTTAAAGTTTTGAATGTATTGCATTTTCGGTACCCGTTGGTTTCCGATTCACTCAATTCAACCCAAATCCTTGTCAGCGAAGCCAAGCCAAGAGAGATACCATACCCAAGCTGATATTTTTCCCGAGTAGTTGTATTGTATTGAGGTGTTTTGATAACCCTCACCTGTAGCACTAGTGTTGGCTAAAGAGTGGACAGGGTTGGGTGCTGGTATGTAGGCTTTTATACACCTTGCTGACATGTGATGTAAGGTTGGATGAGCAGCAATAGGCAAACAGAAGGGCCATGGTAAGATTACTAAGAAAGAAAACTCTAACGGTTTCAGCTCTGAGCGGTTAGAATGAATGCCAAGGTCACTTTCTAATAGCGGGTTGTGACCTTGTACATTTGCAACAAAAGGGTTTAAAATGGCTTTTTTTGCTGTAAAATGATCTTTGGTTACATTTTTAGTTTTTCTGCAACTGAAATGAACCTTTAGTTTGGAATGTTATCCAATTCTAAACTGGATTCTTGCTAAACCCCTTTGGGCTCCCCATATAATTATGTTAATACACTGTCAAAATGGTTTATTTTAGGACTTTTTGAGAAATTTGGTAGTTTTCTTGTGAACTTCACAAAATATTCTATCACATCAGCCAAGATGTCTCTATAGAAAATGGCTTGATGAGCTAACGGTTACTTGTCATGAAATACTAAGCTTATATTCAGCCCTGCCAAATGAAACATTTTACAGTATCTTCCCTTCACCTTCAATAATCAGTCTAATCCTTTTCCAGCTTGAAGGTTAATAATAAAGGGCAACGGGGCCCTGGGGCCCTATCTGGAAGAGGCAAATCATATTTCTTCATTCACATTCCAATATAAGCTTCTGACATCTGCTCTTTTCCCCATTATATTATGCTTGGCATGTTTGATGTAGGAGTATTTCAGAAATCCAACTAATTCTATGCAGAATTTTGGACTTAAAGACTTTGAAATGAACAGTTCACATTACTGCAGTAAAATCAACTCTTTAGGTCTTTCAACTCCTCTGTTCCATAATACATTGAAACATTATCCAGATCCCCGTCCATTCAGACTCATACAATCACAGCACTTTCTGGAGGCATTGTGTAAATCTTGTTTTTAAAAGGTAGCTGTTTTAAGCTAGGTTCAGTGTTATTGGTATATTGTTTATGTTGTTACATATTCCTCCTAATATGTATGTATGGACCAGGTTCCTGAATTAATTTAAAAGAATAAACATGAAAGTACTTATAAACCTATGCCATTTTAATCTTATTTCGTGATCCACTGATAAGAATTTCTGAGGTATGCGTTCTGTATAATTGTCCTTCTTCTTGTTATCTTATTTGCTATTACTTACCCATTGTCTGTGACCAGCTATTCTTCTTCACAAAGCAGCTGTCTTTCACCAGGCCAGTTCTCTATGCCTGGAGGATTGCGTGCCAACAGCAGGCAGCATTATTACTGTAAATCTGTCCATGACACATGCCTTTCACTGGGACAAAAGCTTTTGTTTTGCTCAGGATTGAGTTTCCGAATTATCTAACAACAAACAGTTTTCGCTGGAGTGAACGTATTATGAACTTCACATTGTTCACTTGGTGAAATGTTATTGGTAGACTCAAGTAAATGTCTACTTAAAATACCTGTCTATGTTGATGAATTGCTTCTGCTTCAGATTGATATGATTTAGAAATAAAATATTCTTGACTAATCTCTATCCTTTTTACTAGGGTTTTGCAGATTCTGAATTTGAAAGAAAAAACGTGTCTCTGAGATTTTTTTATTGATTTAAAAAAAAAGAACATACAGAGATCTAGAGTGAACCATCCAACTAGAAACAATCATCAAATACAATAATGATAATAGTAATAGAATATGATAATATTATTGATAATATTCAGAAAGTAGACTCATACTTATGACGATAAAATTTTCAAGTACAATTACAAAAGATTCCAGTCTCTAGGATTTCTTTTATTTCTTTTCTTCTTTCCATTATCCAATGCCTATTGATGGTACATGTGCATGTAATTGCAATTAGCCCTTAGGCATGTATTTGCAATAAACATCTTATGATAATTACTATCGTTAATGGAAGATTTCTGCTTTTGTTGTCCTGCCCAGTACCCACACGGGAGGAAGGCAGGTTCAGACATGTACTGGTCGGTTCCAGCCTTCAACGATTACGATGACTTTCCTTCAGGTGTCATCAACAAACTTCCAGGTGAGGAAGACTGTCAGAATTTAACTTTAAAGTGGTAGTTAAATGGTTAGAGTTTGGCAATGATTCGGATTTGTCTCAAGCGGATCCTTGGATGGATGGATTATCTTCATACTTTTGTTACTACATTTGACGATGTTGTACATGTGCCTAAGATTGAATGTCAAAATCTTCCCACCATAATTGTCTACTTTGAGATTCAGTATTAACAATTTTCAGAATTAAGAATTGAGAAGATATTATAGACCAATTTTTCAAGCACCTTTCTCTCTCTCTCTCTCTCTCTCTCTCTCTCTCCCTCTCTTTCCTACTGTGTTCTGAATTCTTTACAAATTTATACAAGAAACAACTAAATTTCAATGATATTTCCTACTGCTGTAGGTATGAAGGACATGTCCAACAAGGCTAACCTGTCCCAGGCGCTGGACAGGATGCACCAGCTCTTCCCAGAGGCCTTCGACTTCTTCCCGACCACCTGGCGGCTTCCAGAGGAGTTCCACCAGTTCTGCGCGGAGGTCCGCGTCCTGAAGGAGCGGCGCGGCAAGCGGTACAAGCCGACGTTCATCGTGAAGCCAGACGAGGGAACGCAGGGCGGCGGGATCTACCTCCTCCAGGACCCGCACGACGTGAAGTCCATCGGCATGGTCCGGCCGGCCGTGGTCCAGGAGTACCTCACCAACCCGTATCTCATCGATGGCTACAAGTTTGACCTCAGGATTTACGTGCTGCTAGCAAACATCGAGCCTCTCGAAATTTACATTGGACGTGAGGGCATGGCGAGGTTCTGTACCGTCCCGTACCAGTCCCCCTCGCGTATGAACCTCCACGAGTCCTACATGCACTTAACAAACTACTCTCTCAACAAGTACAGTGATGGTTTTATCCACTCCGAGGATGGGGATATAGGTAGTAAGAGGACGTTGAGTAGCGTGTTGCAGAGACTGAAGCGCAGAGGCAAGGATGTGGACAAACTGTGGAAGGATATTGAAGACATTGTCTTGAAGACGATTATAGCCATCTTACCTGAGATCAAGACATTCCACCATGTTATGTTGCCACCAGGGAAGAGTCAAGGAAGACCAAAGTGTTACCAAGTATGCTTCCTTTGCTTACCTAGACACATCAAACAGCTTCTTATATATTAGATAGAGGCTGCCTTGAATTATCTCTCTGATATAGCCTGTGCACCATCCATTTTGTAATGGAGCTCGCTACCCCAAAAAATTGTTTAGAGTATAAAAACATGGCTCCCAGGACACTGATATGCATCTACAAGAAACTGATGATGTATGATTTAAAGTATACAGGATAAGGGTACAGTATAATAATGCTCATAAGTAATATTTCTTGGTTCCCATCTTCATGTTATTATGTTTACCTTCGCAGAAGGAAATTATGTTGTTTTTGCTCTGTTTCTTCTTCCTCTGATTCTTCTTCAAAGAAATAAGGTCAATGACCTGAACCAGACGTCTGTCACCATGGTAACTAGTGTTACATCATGTTGCAATTTTATAGCAGGAGGGATTTAGACTTCTCTCTCTATATATATATATAAATATATGAAATTGTGTTTGAGTAAGAATTAACAGAGCAGACCATATGCGAAAGTAAACATTATGCATTTGCTTTGCAAATGTTACCTTTCTCATTTTTAAGAATCTTGTCTGTTTCCAAAAGCTGCTGGGCTTTGACATCCTGCTGACCTCTGACCTGAAGCCGATCCTGCTGGAGGTGAACTCTAACCCCAGCCTGAAGATCGACGCTGAGCGGGAGGTGTCGCCGGGGGTGATGGAGGCCATCCCCAGCCCCGTGGACGAGGAGATCAAAGTGCCACTGGTCCGGGACGTCCTCAAGGTCATGAAGCCGCAGAAGAAGAAACCCGTCCCCAAGTCTCCTTCCAAGTAAGTAAAATAACTAGAGACGAGTAGAAAAACAGTCTCCTGGGAATTGAACCCGGGCTGCCAGCTCACTACCCCAGTACCCTAAACACTAGGCCAAAAGGTCTGAACTCGTTGGACTGGTCAGTTAGTGGTTCTTGAACCCTACTGCTACATAAGGATTAAAGTTAAGAATGGTATTACTAGATGCAAGTCTGTGAATGCAGGATGGTAGTATTTGTGTTAATGCAAAAATTAAGATACAGACAATTATTTTTCAACACATGCGTAGATTTTAATAACAAGCAAGCTCTGTTCAGTTTGACCAAGGACATTATCCATTGACCAAGAAATGAATGTAACTTTGTGTTATGTCTTAAGTTGTCATAAGTCACATGTATATGGTCATATATATAT